>NW_021319402.1:15047-17809 GCF_001605985.2 Dendrobium catenatum
ATTTTTGCATTTATTTGGATTTAAATTTGGCCTTAAATAACTTATAATTTCAAAATATAATCAGAACAAGTTCTAGAACAAGTATTATTACTGCTCTGATGTGGCAGAGAGAAAATGCTTTTGGGTTATGAGGAGTTGGGAACACAACTGTGGTTGATTTGGACAACCAACAATAGCTGCAAGTAGGTGAGAAAGGGATCGGGTTGTGTGTACCTTAGTTACCTATCTTGATGATTCTGAATTCTAATTTAACTTTAGTATCCATCTCAATGAACATTTGGTTGCACATCTTCTTATTGATAGTCACATATCCATTGCGTTCTTAGAGTATTTGGTGAGTTAATTGTTCCCTTCCTTACTGATCTCAATAATGAGCCTCCAATTGCTCATGAGATGCATATAATTATCGTGATTTCAAATCATTAGTCTAAACTTTCTAATCAATTGCTTAATTTTATGTTAATGAATTTTTTTTAAAAGCTTGATGCATCATTAGCTTCTAAGATGCAAATATCTATTGTTATCTTAGATACTCATCTTTTACCTTTTTGACCTTAGTGACATAGTTGATGATATTTCTATCCTAGAGACATCTGATTCATTATTGCGCCCCCTGAGATATACATACTTAATTGTGATCTTAGATTCCCAGCCTATTTTATTTGACATGCACATTAGGGAATCTTAGGATCGGCCACCATCCTTATATGACATAAAACCTAGCTTATGTCTTACTCCTGGACCTCCATTTACCATATTTGACTCACCTGATTGAGAATTGTAAGCTATGCTAGACTAACAAAATGGCTTTCCATCAAACATTGATTAAGGCCTAATTTCATGACAATTAATGAAAATTTATTTTCTTAAAATTTCTTCAAAATTTATAGGGTTGGTCGTGTGAGTTTGGAGGGAATATTTTGGATGCACTAAATTTATTTTGAAACCATATTAGGAATTTGAGAGAAGCAATTAAAGATTTAATTGAATCCTTTTAATTTGAGTTATGTTATTAGTTTCAAATTATGTAGAGCTTTTGAGCGGTCAACAAACATTAACCTTAAATGATTTTTATTGGAGGGAGTTTGGGTGGCCTCCTTTATGTGTTTTCTCATTTTCTATAATATTTCAT
Source organism: Dendrobium catenatum (assembly GCF_001605985.2). Taxonomy (NCBI): domain Eukaryota; kingdom Viridiplantae; phylum Streptophyta; class Magnoliopsida; order Asparagales; family Orchidaceae; genus Dendrobium; species Dendrobium catenatum. Next base: position 16,180 of record NW_021319402.1, read on the forward strand.
TGTATTATTTATAATGCATGATTTAACGATAAAAAGAATAGCTTTGATCTTTTGCAAAATTTGTGGGAGTTTGTGTTGCCATCTTTTGGATTGACATGCAAATTACAGCTAAGTTTTGTCAACTCTAACATTTCTTTTTCTCTTTTGTTTCTTAATTTTTTATATCCCCACCATCTTCTCAATACTTCAACCTCCTTTAATCTGTTCAAAAACTTCCACCACCCCTTCAGCAATGCAGAACTTGTATTCCACATGTTGTGTTTACTCCACAAAGAAGTTTTATAACTTCTTAACCACAAACTTAATTGACATAAAATCGCTACATTTAGTTAGATAACATCCCAACTTTAGATCTTGATGTCCTCTTTTTTTCCATCAAAGAAAATTGGTTCATCTACAGCTAAAAAGCCTCAGCCAAAATCCTAAACTAATCAACATTTTTTTAAACATTCCACCAACCTTAAATCTTCCACGACCACTCCAACAGCCTTAAAATCCTAATAACAATCTTCCTATCAAGATCACAACATCCTTCTGAACATACCTTTTTATCATAGAAGGATCAAAATAAGGGGGCATTGTTGCATGTGGCAAGATTCGTCCTATTTGATGATTGATCTGAACCACACGTGGAAGAATCCCATTTATTATTAAACAAAATCATATGAGACCCAATTGGTGATGCGGGCCATCTACTCAATTAGGAGTACATAGATAACTTAAATGCACCACTACGTAATTTAGCTCTATGCCACCTGGAGTAATTGTGTAGTAGTAATAAGATCAATCCCACAACCAAAGTAATCACCTCACTCGATTTGAGAAAATCCTAACCTGACTCAATTGAAGATTAGGAAATAGAGCGCCAAAGAGCTAGCTAGCCAAGACATGGATTAGAGAAGGCCAAGTGGATCACTTCCACGACAGATGAAAATCAATTTAGGTTTCTAAGGACATAAGTTATGCATGTTCAAATGAATATCTCAATGAGAACGAAAATTGTTTTGGCTACAGACCATTTCAAATCCGAAAATGGATAAACAATAAGAATGATTTAATTATTCTTTCTAAAATATTAGACATATCCATGCATCAAGATCCCTAATGAAATGGAAATGTTTACCTACTTTTCATGACTCATATGAGAATGGATGTGATAGGTTCCCCTGAAACTTCCTAGGAGATTGTTCTCCTTTGGGATGGAGACAAACCTGAAGACTTGTTCTACGAACATACTGTATTTGAGGATAATCATAACAGAGAAGAAAAAGGTTCCTACAGCATCTCTCTTTTCTGGTTCGTGATCCACATTTGATCGAAGTAGTCTCTCTCTCCAACCTTTGGTGCTTCCCAACCGCAACATATTAAGTGACTTGGGGCTTCCCAACAGCAACATTTAAAGGGTTGGCAACTTAATAGCCGTGTCCAGCTCTTCTTAATCTTTCACAGAAGAGTTGGATAGCAGAAATGCTTAGGCACTATTATTAGGAAACAATCCTTGTAAAAACTGGCAGAGCATGATTAGATGGTATTCTTGCAAATGCCACAGCACTGTAAGAGAAGCTGCAGCCCATAGAGAACTATCCTGGGGAAAAAATTGAATTTTTCTATTAGGATGAGTTTCAAATTT
>NW_021319402.1:17909-24352 GCF_001605985.2 Dendrobium catenatum
ATAGTCTGTCGGAGGAATAGATAGGAAGCTTATGTAGTTTTTCTTAGGGGTTTAATCATTTTTTTATCACCTTTAGAGTTGGATGTTGTATAGGGAAAAGATGTGTCACATTATTCTTTTATAGGTGTTTTGTACTATTCAACTTAATCCTGAAGTTTTAAAAAGATTCAGATGGGTTCCTACTACTTTTTAGGTATTAATTGGTGTATGTTATATTTTTGTTTTTGATTTATCAGGTTTTGCAGGGAAGAAATGTTTTCTTAAGGCCTGCAAACTTATCTTGCATGTTAAGGTATGCAGATCTTTAATTTATATATAAGCTATACGGGTTGAGACTTATTTTTTCAATGCTGTATTTTGTTGAGCAGGCAGTAGAGCTGCAAACAAATAGCGCTTAGTCGAGCTAAGGGTTGTTCGAGCTTGAGCTCGAGCTCATTTAGCCAAAGACTATTCGAACTCGGCTCGAGCTTGATTTATTCTTTTATGATAATATTCGAGTTTTGTTCATTTAAATCAATGTTTGTTCTTGTTCGGTTAGTTTATGTTTATCAGGTTGCTTATTTTGTGTTTATGGATCTTTTTATCGAGCTTCAAAGGACCAGTTTATCTAGTTGCTCGTTTTGTGCTTACTGATCTTTAAACAAATAGCGTAATTTTTAAGATAAATGAGCTTAAAATATTAAATTTATTTTATTAAAAATTTTAAAAATATAATATAATTTTATTAAATTCTCTTTAAAAAATACATACATTTTATAAGAATATGTAAATAGAACCAATAAACAGATGGATGCCTCGTATAAGCATTTTTTATACTAATTTGTATTTTGCACCATATAAATACTAGAACTTTAAAATCTAGTTGATGTGGGATTAAAAATCTCCTTCAAATCTGCTTTTGTTAAAAAATTAAATGAATGAAGTTATGTGGGAGCTGTTGAGAAATTAGATGAATATAAAAATAATTTTTATAAAGTTAGATAATATAAATGAAGTAATATTTTGTTGATTAGTTGTAGATAAATAATTTTTTATCTAAAATAAATCATTGAATTGAGTACAAAAGTTTGATTCAAATATGCTTGGATATATTGAAAAATCAAAATTAAAAATAAAAAAAATTCTTAGGACTTGATTGGGAAATATTTCATTTTAATATTTTATGTTTCATGAAAAAAAATTAAAAAAATTAAGTATTAAATGTGTGAAATAATATAAAATATATCTTAATCAAATTTACAAATGAGAATCATGTCAGTCTAATCCAAGCTTTTTCATTGAACATTAATGGAAGTGCTTATTCGTGAGCTTTTAACTGATATTTCATGATCATAAATGAGAAAGATAACAAGTTGCCCAGCGTGCTCAAATTTAATAACTGCATATTTATAAAAAAATGATATTCAAAAATGTAAATTGTGCTAATTAAACAAACATGAATGAGTCTTTTTTCAAGATAAAACATGAAGTAATTTTGTTGGAGATTGACAATATTTTTGATATCCAATTTCTGGTTAGAATTCATTTGTCAAAGTCAATGATAATTAAGGAATTACGTGGTTATTGACAATGTATTGCATCAGCATTTGTTCAAGATGATGCTGGCCTCGTCATCAACACACCTTCCAACCAACACGCATCAGGCTTCTCAAACATTGACGTACATTAGCATAAATACTTGTCGCTCCAACCTCGGTGCAGCCATGCAACCATCCTCCATAAAGTCATTACAAACCTCTTATGTTGATTAAATCAACATCCTACTACCATTGTTAGCACATGGACGGCATTCCACAATCAAGTCATCATAGCCTAACTTTGTCATCAAATCACCCAAACTACCATCTTGAGGCAACTCGCAAACTGTCGTTTGGTTGGACACTGTGCCCAAACTGCTCATTAGCAGGTTGGTGGCGTGTCAATTGTTGCCATGCGACCACCATCTCGACCACGCCATCAAGATTGTCTTTGCTCAACATTAATGTCAACGTATCAGTTGCGACAAGAGGATTATCAGCTTTAATTTTTTGGCAAAGTATTTTTAACTCTTGCTAAACAGTTGTTCCTTTCTTCTTTATGATGGAGAATTAGAGCCTATGCAGAAAGATGACTTTGATCACTGCGACATATTCAACTATTGCTCAGGACCAATTATTATCTTCTTACGGGGGAGAATACTAGGCTTGCATAAATTCCCGGGCTTTGATTGTCGTCAATCAGCATTCATACTCTTACCAGATAATGTCCAACTTAAGAGGAATCGATTTTGATCGCTGCGTTAGTATTCAACTCTTGCCTAAAGATAATTTTCCGTCATAATAGAGAGCATTGAAACCTGCAATAAAAGGATTGGACTTTGATCGTTTCTTATGGTCGTCTATTCTAACTAATATTTTTTTCCTTAATTTATGAGGAAAAACTTTGACCAACATAACAAAACATGATTTTTTTCCTCCAGACCCGAGGAATTTTATAGATCTAAGAGGGGAGATTTTGAAAAAAAAAAAACTTGTTTTTTTTTTCAGATTTTAAAACAATAATAATCTAAATTTATTTTTTGTTTTTAATAAATCAAAGAACACATTAAATTAAAAATAATAAATGATTTACTAATATTATTTTTTTTTTCATTATTTTTTTTTTTTTTTGTTAAAAAAGAAATTTTTTTGCGCAAAATTATACTTTTCCATTGTTTAGAAAAATAAAAAAGTAAAAAGACTAAAAAAGTTAACAAGCCCTCCTTAAGGAGGTGCTTTATATTAGTGCTACAATGCGTTGCCTAATAGATCCCTTTCTAAATATTTTTTTTTTAAAAAAATTCAAAGTCCAATTTTTAGTCCAGGTAATTCAATTGAATGCTTTTCAGGTCCTAGAATTAATTTTTTCGGTATTTTTGACTCAAACTTTATAGTGTTTTGGAGCGATGAAAGGCTGCAGCTCTTTTCAAGCATATTTAGAAAGATTTGGAAGCAAAAATTTCTAAGAAATTTTTCCCACGATTGAGACTGTATATCGTGAATGCTAAAGTATAATTAAGAATATTTAACTTGGTTCACTTGAGGGAAGTCAAGTTGACAATGCAACTCTACATAGAAATACAAATAACGACGCTAATTTTCCGACGGTAATTTTCAGTTGCTTTCCGGTTGGTTTCCGATGGAAGACAATGGAACAACTTTTCCAATGAAATTTTCGGCAGTATCTTTCCACGGAATTTTTTCCGGCGGCTTTTCCAATTTTCGAAAGATTTTAAATAATTTAATTAAACTGAATAAAATTTTAACTATTTATTGATTTAACAAAAAGATTAAAAATAATATTATACTATTTTTCTTATTAAGTAAAAGATTTAATTAGAAATTAAATTATTTAATTTAATTTATTTTACTTTTTTAGCCATTATAATTTTAATAGTTTTATTCATATTTAGTTAATTATTTGTTTAAATAAATATATTATGTAATTCTTATTTTTATTCATTTTAAAATTAGTTAGTAATTATTTATTTTTTATTGGTATAATTTATTATTTTTTATTTTCATAATCTATAAATTAGTTAGTATATTAATTTATTTATTAACTTTTATTTTTGGTAAATTAAATAGTTAAATATAAATAAATTTGACATTGAAACATATTTAACTCATATTCAAACATTTAGTTGGGTGTTTGAAAACTTTCCCCAACCCACCCGGGTTTGAAACCACTTGGCAGACGGCTCACGTGCGTGTTTGGTGGGGCGCTGAGTGCGTGCAGCCACACAGGGCCAGCGGGAAAGGTGGGGTGCGAAGATTAAGCTTGTTGCAGCCCAGCAAGCGCGATCAGGTGGGTTGCTGGGGGTGGGGCAACTGCGTGAGTCCGGGCAAGCACCCCAGCAGGCGAAGCCGGGCAGCAATAATTTTTTTATTATTAATGTTTTTTTTTTAATTTTCCGACGATTTAATTTTGCCAGAATAGCCGCATAAAATTCTTCTAAGCCGGAAAAGCCGCAAAATGTTTCTTCTATGTGGGTTTTACTGCTGAGAAAATGATCAATTTGTGCCTGTAATGATTGAATTCCTGTAAGTGAAAAAGCGATCATCGCATCGCAATTTTTTTTAAATAATACCTTTGCATAAGTATACTGACATGCAAGAGTGATTCACATATCATTAGACGTTAGGATCAATCAAATTATATATATATATATATAATATATATATATATATATATATATATAGTATATATATATATATATATATGTTGTATATAATTAATATAATTATTATATACTATAATATATATATATATTAATAAATATAATATACTATATATATATATATATATTTGATCTGATCCTAACGTCAAATTATTGTGATCAACTCTTGCATGTCATATACATAAATGCAAAGGTAATATTAAAAAAAATTGCGAATGCATGATCGCGTTTTCACTACAGGAAATCATCTATTACGGCACAAACTTGATCATTTTTAGCGTAAACCACATGGAAAAACATTTTGGGCTTTCGGATAGAAAGAATTTTGCGCTATCTGCAAAATTTAAATAGTCGGAAAATTAATAAAAAATAATAATTAAAAAAATTAATTGCTGCTGGGCTTGCCTGTCTGGGATGCTGCCCGACTTAAGCAGTTTCACCCCCAGGCAACCCACGCTGATCCGCGCTTGGGCTGCAAATGCTGTCTTTCGCACCCACTTCCGTGCCGTGGGCTGCACGCCAGCGCCCACACACACACGCAACTGGACGTCCTGCCAAAGTGGTCAAAGTGGGTTGGGAAAGTTTCAAACACCCAACTAAATTGTTGAATAGGTAAATATGTTTTCATGTCAAATTTTTATATTTAAACTATTTAATACCAAAAATAAAGTTAATAATAAAATTAAATATCTAACCTATTTTAATTATAAAATAAAAATAATTAATTAATACAAAATAAATAAAATATTACTATATTAATTTTAAAATGAAAATATTAAAATAATGAATTACAATTAATATTAATTTAAAAAATAATTAACTTAAAAATGAATCTAAAATACTATTAAAAATTACTAATGGCTAAAAAAAGTAAAAATTAAATTAAATTTTAAATAAAATTTCTAATTTAAATACTTTTTACTTAAATTAAGAAAAATAGTTTATTAATTTTTAATCATTTTTGTTAAATCAATAAATAGTTAAAATTTTTTCAGTTTAATTCAAATTATTTAAATTCTTCGAAAATTTGAAAGCCGCGGAAAATTCGTGGGAAAGAAACTGTCTCTGGAAAATGTTCATTGGAAAAGTGTCATCCATCGAAAAACCACGGACAAGCCAACTGAAAATTAACTGTCGGAAAATCTACGTCGGCTATTGTATTTCTTGTGAGTTTGGCATGTCAACTTGAACATTCCCTCAAGTGAACCAAGTAAAAATTTCTTAATTCATACTTTTGCATTTCACGAATATACAGTGTCCAATCGTGGAAAAAATTCTTAGAAATTTTTTTTGCTCCAAATCTTTTATAATGTGCTTGAAACAGACTTGTGCAGGCCTTTCACGCTGCCAAAACTATAAAGTTTGAGTCTAAAATCCGAAAAATAGATTCTAGGGACCTGAAAGAAGCATTCAATTGAATTACCTGGGCTAAAAATTGGACCTGAACATTTTTTTAAAAAAAAATTATTTAGAAGGGGATCTATTTAGGCAACGCATGTAGGCACTAATTTCAGCCTCCTGTAAGGAGGCTTTTGTTAATTTTTTAGTCTTTTTACTTTTTATTTTTTCTAACAATGGAAAGTATTAAATTTTGCGCAAAAAATTCTTTTTTTTAAACAAATATGAAAAAAAAATAATGATAGTAATATATTTCATTATTTTTTAATTGAATGTGTTCTTTTTTATTTATTTAAAAAACAAAAATAAATTTAGATTTTATTGTTTTAAAAATCTGAAAAAAAAAATTAAAAAAAAAAATCAAGTTTTTTTTTTCAAAATTCTCCCCTCTTAGATCTATAAATATTCCCTTCGGGTGGAGGAAAAAAAATCATGGTTTTGTTATGTTGGTCAAAGTTTTTTCTCATAAATTAAGGAAAAAAATATATTAGTAGAATTTAGAGACCATAAGAAACGATCAAAGTCCAATCCTTTTATGCAGGTTTCAATGCTCTCCTATATGACGGAAAAATTATCTGGCAAGAGTTGAATACTAACAGCAGCGATCAAAATCAGTTCCTCTTAAGTTGGACCATTATCTGGTAAGAGTTGAATGCTATTGACGACAATCAAAGCCCGATATTCTTATGCAAGCTGTAGTTCTCCCCCGTAAAGAAGATAATAATTGTCCAGCAATAGTTGAATATTGTCGGCAGTGATCAAAGTCCGATCCTTTTGCATAGGCTCTAATTCTCCATCATAAAAGAAAGGAACAACTGTTTAGCAAGAGTAAAATATCATTGCCAAC
>NW_021319403.1:0-4988 GCF_001605985.2 Dendrobium catenatum
GAAAGATATTATTGAAGATAATGTAATTCCAGGTAACAAATTATTAAATTCAGAAAACCTCAACATATGAAACTTTCATTTTGGCAAAAATTTGACGTAAAGAGATGTCTCTAGAAAAACGAAATTGATTCCTTCTTTCAGAATGCACAAAAAAGATGTGGAACATGCTAGGAGGTGAAAAAAATATTCCATGGTTCATACTCACATGCTAGACTTTTCATGAGATTGACTTGACACCACTCTTGGGCAAAAGGTTTTTCTATAAACCCAATTCTCATTTTTAAAGGCTATTGTTTATTTCATAATTGCACATTGAATACTTAGATGACAATTAAATTTCTGGTAGCATATCCAAAATCAAAGAAAATTCTATGGTGGTGGTTGCCAAAAAAAAAAATATTCAAATTACAAACTTTTGAGATTGTTCCATAAGAAATGATAAAATTGTTGTTGTACGACTAAAATTAACCCAGTAGATGCAGAGACACGTATTAGATAAAAAGCTGCATATATTAAAAAAAATGAATGTTATATATAAATGATAGACCTGCATAGGAAAACTGAATTATTGGGGAGTCAACAAGCATACTAGGGTATTATTTTAATATCTTGTAAAGCACGGCACATTCCTCCACAATATATCAGGACTCAACACGAATAAAAACAAAAGAAATTGTCCCAAGGACAGTTCTAACTTCAATCTAGTTGAGCAACAGTTTCAGATAGTATCCTTTATGCAACAAGAATGAGGAACAAATGCCTATAATAATATAATAAAAACTGATAAAATTCAGTAATTATTAAATTATTTATTTGGTTTAGGGCCAATTATTTACTTCAACTAATCCTTTAATGGTTTGTTAGTTGAATTTTCTAAGCCTGAAATGATTTGGAAAGAAGAAAAAAAATATGCAGATGGAAAAAAGAAAAAAATTATGTGAATGGCTCAAGTCTAACCCAATCAATAATGTGGATCACTTCCACAAGCCGAACGTGGAATGGAGCTCAATGCAACTTCCTATGCACCCCTTTGCGAGAATTCTAGCCATCTATGCTCTTACTGTCATGCATCTCGATGGCTACCGTGCTTGCCAACTATGCCATTGTCACATGTAATCACCTCACTCGAGCACTTCCTCCAACACTAGGCTTCACAAAGAAGAACCTACTTCAATGCACTAAAAGCTAATGATCGACAAAGCCTTTCTAACCTCCGACCATGCTCGCCCTATGATGATGAGTTCCAACAACCTCTTCTCATGTGTCACATACCAAGCCTTTTGTCCTCCTCGTTGCCTCATCATTGCAACAAGAAGAGCTATGGCCCTTCTCTAGAGTTCCACAAGACTTCCAAAATAGAAAAACAAACTCGCACTCTCTATCAAATGATTATTAAAACTTATTTATTGTGCTCTACCACTCATCACTCCCCATTGAGCTCTCCAAGAAGTTTCCTATCCACGAGCATACAATCGCCTCAAACACCATGCAAGGACATCAAAAATTATGAAAAAGGCCACTAGGCCACACAATCCACCACAACTCAGTCCCACGTTAATGAGTTAAGGAAAAGCCATGAGGCGCAAGCCAACTTTATTGGTAGATAGAGTTGCTAAATGGGCAATATGAACCCTTATGATTTAATTTTTTGTTCACTTTTTGCATAACACAACAGAAAATGATATTATGATAAACTAAAATCTCTAGCCTCCCTCTAGTCATGTGGAACCCAATTTTCCATGCACTCCTATAGGGTGTTATGTCAACCAATTAGAACCCAAAATTATAAGAATTTATTTTCATGTTTACTTTTTGTATAACACAACATGTAGGACATGACACAACATGATGATCAATTAAAGAACTGCCAACCCCTCCCTCGGGTGATCCCACTTTTCCATGTAGCACTTCTACGGGTTTTCATGTCAGCAAGATAGATCCCAAGGTTGCTGACTAGCCAACTCTACCCGAAGGGGAAGTGGGCCTCACCTCGTCCTATGGATTATTCATAGCCTCTATTGCCTTGGTGAGTCCAACATAACATATTGGGTTGACCAAGATAGTGGGTCCCACTATCCATATGTCCATCATAACAAATTTTAACTTATATATTAGACCACATCAACATATGCATCGAATAGCAGTTAACTGGACCAACCTTTGATCAACCCAATGAACCCACTTTTCGCATCTAGTAGCCACATTAGTGCTACATGGTTGGCCTGGCCTTTTCTCCACAACATCAACCATTGCCAAAAGTTGACACATGGAGAGCTCTTAGAAAGCCACATTATTACCTCTAGAAAATTTTAAATTTGTCATCACGAAGTAAATTACAAAATTTCCTTCCTATTTTGAGTTTCATTTTTATCAGAGCAACAGGACAAGTAACAGAGACACCGAGGCTACATCATCTAAACTAATGCATACTCAAGCAGTTGCTCTCTCAACCACTAGATCATAATTGCCTAGTCTCATCTCAGCCTTTTATCTATCATGTTTGTCTATATATTAGTCTCAGCTCCATCTGAGTTGGGTAGTTTTTTATGAATTATCTTTTCTGCATTTTCTTGGTTTCTTGTATCTTGTACTTGTTTGTCTTTATGGTATCAGAGCCATTCCGAGCATTTCCAATAACATTTCCTTCATAAATTCAATGTAGATTGTGAAATTATATATCTTCAGTTTTTTTAAATTTTTTTCATTTGTATTAATTATTTCACTTTCTTTTATACATTTCATCATTGATGCATACAAAACTGCCATCCCCCATTTTAATAGCCACAAACACCCTACACCACTCCATTAGCTTAATCACAACAAACTTCAAATAAAAGAAAAAAGTGATAACTCAAAGTTAAAAAAAAATGAAATTTAAATATATTGAGAAAATTAAAATCCAATTTGCATTTGAATACAAATTCAAATTAAATTTGAAGATTGATGGTAGCTATATTATCTTTATTCCTCTTTCAAGCAATCATTATATCTATATCCTTCACACTATCCCCCATTCTTCCTTCACCAAATACCCAATCTCAACCTTTATATAAAATTCATTAAAATTTGAATTTATATTTAAATTTCAAAAAGTTAGACTCAAACATAAAATATTCAAATTCAAACTTTTGTTCTAGTTTCCTTCTATTTTTACCATCTATAATTTAATATGACCAGCTTGACCATATCAAACTATCAAGGACTCATCCTAACTAAAGCCATATTGGCCTAAGGAAAAAGACTCATTTGGGCAAACAAAACCAAGGGACACTTTAAACAAACTTCCATGGACTAATACAAGTCGTCAATGACCTTCTTTGGGTTGAAATCAATGGTCAAGAAACAAATTATTTTTGTATGTAGTGAGAAACCATGTAGGGAACTAATTTGGACAACACAGTTTCCCAGACTACAAACTTTTTTTTTTGCATCATCTTGGAGATCCAAGCTTCATCTGAAGCAGTCCACTTCAACAATCAAAATTTTAAATTGGTATTTACACTGCATTCAATCCCTTTTATTTCACAAAGTGATGGTTTTCATAAATCCATATCAATCTAACAAAAAGCATGAAGAGCTTCAAACTTCCAAAGATAAACTTTCCGAACTAATGATGGTAAACTTAATGATCTATAGTGAGAGCCCATTTGTCAATTTTGCTAATGATAGTGCAGTTTTTCACTATCTTTTTTAAGGGAAAAAGTCATAAACAATGGAGATTATTATAGCAAACAAAACTTTGAATTTGGCTCCTTACTCTATAATTGATCCCTCTTATTTATCACTACATCCATTTTAATCATTTCGTATAAACATAACAATGTGCATGAAGATCTTTAAGTTTTCAAGGATAATCTTCCAAAGTTGATATTGTTCTTAAGGATCTATGATGAGAGCCCTTTGTTCAATGTTATTGATGATGTTATAATTGCTAATGATGTGCATGAAGAAATTCAGGCTTCTAAAAATAATCTTCCTAAGATGATGATAGTACTCTTAACAATCTGTAATAACATCCTATTTGCCGATATTGCAAATGATGTATTTTTTTCACTATCTTTTTTCCAGGACAAATGTTATAAACAATGGAGATTATTGTAACATCCAAAACTTGGGCTCCTTAAGCTATAATCAATCCCTCTTATTTTTTTATTCAATATTCCTGGATGATTATATGGATATAAACATTTAATTCTAAAGAAAAAGCTTCATTAAGAATTGATTTCTCAAGATATTATCATATCTTACTAAATTTGCTGATTATAGATATGTATTATGCATACATAGAGAGAAAGCATTAGAGAGGTGCTTGCTAGTTCTGTTTGTGCATACATACAACCATTTTTCTAAGTATTCATGCATTGAGACATTTTAGAGCCATTAATAACAAAAGAGAAGCATAAAATTAAGTTAAGTGTTGCAAAGATGAGGATACACAAGTGGATGAGTAGTTTTACACTTAAAGATAGAATGTGAAATGAGTATATATGTGAGAAAGTTGTAGTAGCTTTAGTGGCATATAAGATTAGAGAGAGTCATCTTAGATAGTTTGATCACATAAAACATCAGCCTTTTGATGACCCAACTAGGAGAGTAGATGTATTAGATCCGCCCTATATTAAGAAAGGTAGAGGTAGACCTAAAAAGACTTGATTAGAAAGTATTCCAAATGACTTTTTTTATTAGATTTAAATAAGAATTTGACTCTTAATATGATACAATGGTGAAAAAGGATTAATGTAGCCGACCCCAACTAGTGGGATAAAGATTTGTTGTTGTTGTTGTTGCAATAACAAAACAAGACCATGAATCTTGTCTCAGAAAAAATATTAAGAAATTAACTTTCATAGCCGTTGCAATGATCTAGGCATTCTAGACATGCATCAAGAAAGTTAAATTAGTAATCATGGTGGTTAAGATGGAAAGATTAGTGATTCATAAATTTCATATTGTATAAAGCATTCTAAGAATGAATTTAAAAAAGCTTA
>NW_021319403.1:5088-10313 GCF_001605985.2 Dendrobium catenatum
CTGATTTGGAAGAATCAGTAATCTAAGTCCAGTATATATTGGGCCTTGTGAAATTATTGAGAGAATTGGTGGTTCTTCTTATGTGTTATTGTTGCTTGATGATATATCAGTCCAAGGTGAATTGGATCTTTTGAGTAGGTAAGCTGAGTCCAAGGTACATTGGACCTTTTGAAATTATTGAGAGGATTGGTGATTCTACTTACGGTTATTATTGTTTGATCATATGTCAGATATGCACAATATATTTCATATATATTCTTTGAGAAAATATGTATTTAATTTTGGGAAGATATTATCTTTTGATATTATTGAGGTTCATCTGTGCTTGCACTATAAGGAAAAGCCTGATGGGATTCTTACATTTGGTGTAAGGAAATTAATGTGCAAACAAATTTTGATGGTCAAGGTGCAGTAGAAGTACAATGCCGCTAGAGAGAGGCTGCTTGGGAGAAAGAATTTGAGATAAGACAATTATATCCAAATAAGGTTGCTTTAGAATGTTGTTATACACAATCTTTAATAATTTGATTATATTTTGAAATTATCAATTTTTTGCTCAGTAGTGTTTCTGTTGCCAACTGTTAGGACATTTTTATACTTTTTGAATTAAGTTCAAGTATACTTTATTTAATGAAATATATTGAATAGGTATATAATATTTAAAGAAATGTGATATTTTGGAAACGAGAAAGGATTTTGTTAAGCCAAAGCCAGTTGGCTACTAAGGTGAGATTTTGCTATGCTAGGACTTGAGGGCTATTGAGGAGGGATTTTGTTATGTTATGTGTTATGATGTGTTTTATTTTGCCGAAGCCAGTGGGCTACTGAGGAGAATTTTTTTTTATGCCGAAGCCTAAGAGCTATTGAGGAGGGATTCTAATATGAGATATGTTATGATATTGGAGCCTGACAACTATTATGAGATTTATTATCAGATATTTATTTATATTTCAAATACATTCAGTGTTAGTATCTATTGCAGTTTCAATTTTTTGTATTATATTTCAATTACTATTACAACAGTATTTTCAATTATTTTGGTTTCAGTTGTTGACTTCTATTTTAGGCTACGATAGCCTACTGAGCCATATTAGCTCACTCCTACTTTGCTTTCATTTTTTAGGCTAGAGAAAGGGTAAGGAGAGAGCATAGTAGTTTTAATAGTAGGCCCTAATCTATGTTGTAGGTATGCCTTTTTGGCTGGTTTTATTTTTGCAAACTTGACTTTTATTTTACTCTATTTGTCAGTTGCCAAGTCCTGCTATAGATATAACTCAGATTATATACGTATTTTTGGATGATATATAGACAAATCAATTTTGAGATTTAGCAGTCTTCCACTTTATTTTATATTCAGTAGTGGCTCCATATTGTATATAAATTTGAAGTTTAATTTTTCTCAACACTGCTCCAACTAGATCTTAGGATCAATTTCTGGTTCTTATCACGATTAGATGTGATATGACCTTTGTGGTATTGGGTCATATCGGGTCGGGTTGGGGCACTTGGAATCCTATAGGAGTAAAATTGATATGGTGGATCATATTACCACCTTTTAGTCAATGGCATTGTCGTTGGACATCAATGATGCTTTGAAAATCTTGTTTGTAACTTAAGGAGTCTATCCTGAGATATTTCACACATGCTAGTAGGAGTCATCACCTCCTCAGAATTTAATAGGATGTTTGTTACATAGTTTTATTTTTATTTTAATATTTTATTTTATGCTTGTAACTTAGTTTTCCAATGCCCATAATCCTCAAAAGGGCTTGCAATATCTCCTCAAAATGAGGCAAGAACCAAGCAAGTTGTTGAGGATCTTTATTGTGAGGCCCTAGATGGAGATGTTTGAGGGGAATGATTTGGACCTTGAAGTCACATCGGCTGCCTTAACTCAATGATTGAGGGAAGTCCTTTTAATTATGCACTCGATTTGCTGTAGCTTGACATGTTCGCTAAGTTGCTGGAACTCATTAAAAACCACTTAAACACCGAGGAGTAAAATCAAGTGGCCAATTTTTCTTTGTCCACCTATCCCTAAGAACTCGTCATGGGAAGAAAATGGCATCCAAGTGGTTGAATAAATAGAAGGTACATTATGTCGTATCGTAAGACCACCACCACCTAAAACATCAAAGAGTGCTCTTGCAAGTTAAGCTACTTAAGATTGTTAGTCCACCAATATTAAGGGTATAACAGCTCCCTCGAGAGCTATGCCGTCGAGCCACTCACCCTTACCATGGGGAGGGTACACATAACAATCCTAATTATCTCACCTATACTACTTTGCAAGTATTAATGTCAGATTTACTGGAGGCAATTCAAAATAAGAAATTCTTTAAGCGCATGGAGTTTATGAAGGAAGGTGCACATGATCATGACATATCGCAATGTTGCGCCTTCCACAAGGACCATGGCATGACACAGGGAATGTTGCCACCTCCAAGGGTTGGTTGAAGACCTCATTAAGTCAAGAAAGTTGAACGAGTTTGTGCTAGCCAAACTTAGTCAACACCCAGGTAGAGCTAGGGGTGCAAACGAGTAGAGTCAACTTTATGTCCTTATCGAGCTCGCTTTCCAACTAGCTCGAACTCGAGCTCGTCTCACTGTAAATGATCTTGAGCCGGCTTAATGGGTTCTTTCCTATTTTCTTCAAAAAAAAAAAGTTCCTTTGATAGCATAAAAATTTTAACGCCAAATTTATCCAAATCCTAAATACTCATTTCATCATCATCAAAATAGCATTTTAATCACTGCCTTAAAGAAGCACAAATCAAGTTGGGGCCTTTACTATGATGATTTATATGCATTATGATCAGACTTAGGTCTTATTTGAGATGGCTTTCTTATTACTTCTTAAAATAAATTTTTAGTATAGAAATTAAAAATTGTGTTAAAAAGGCAAAAAGTTGTTTTAAGAAATAGTAATAAAGCAAACAAAACTTTACTCTTGATCACTATGATTATATTAATAAACAGCTATATTATATAAACTTTAGATTTTATTAATAAATATCTATATTATATAAATCATAAAATTAAGATATTAAATGTATGAATGCAGCTGCTAAATTCCTCTAATTTTATTCTGCTGCTAATACTTAGAACCAAACAGGCTAGTCAATTTCACCATTTCCTGTCCACGCTGCCAACTCGCTCGTAATTCTCTTCTCATGGGCTTCGTCGTCGAAGCGGGGAAAAGCTTCTCCTCCGATTGCCCTACCCTTCTTCTGGTTTGCACCTCGAAAGGCGAAAGCCGCATTCTCTCTTCTGGTTTATTCTTGTGTTTGAATGAACTTAGATTTCTTAAATCTTTTTGTTTTATCTCGTATGCGACCTAATCGCTGCAGCCTGGGCTCTCAATTGGTAATGTCAGCCAGTTAGCTATCGATCTCCTGATCTCATCTTTGAGAGCTAAAAGAATTGCGTACTTGGACGAGCCTTCGGTTCTTCCTTGCGTTGGTAATGATGCTTACGGGCCGCTTCCAGAGGGTGATCTTGCCCTTCCTCTTGAAGGTTTGTGAAGGACATATAGTTTTTTTTTTTCTCTTTTTCTTAGGTTTTTGATTCCAGAGTGTCGGCAGCAAATTCGTTACGCCTTCTGATTTGCGCTTGTTCACTCTCTGTTTCTTGTGAACCTTTTTGATGCACTCATGCAAAGCTTTATTATGTGTACCGTGATAGAAATGACTGTTTTAAACTGACTATGCGCTGAATTTAAGAAAGTTAGGGTGAGAAAGAAGAGTGGAGAGATATGGTGAGAATTGCGCCCATTAGATATAAGCTAATGAAAAAATAGCTTAGGTGTTTGATCTTGTACAATGGAGAGTAGATGGACGATTTAGATAGTCAATCTAATTAATGCAGAAGTTTTGCAAAGAATGACTCAAATGGAGTAGGTCGAAAGGTAAAACATCCATAAATTATGCCAAAGAATTAACACGTCATGTAATACTTGGTCAGAATTAAGGAAGAATGAGAATTCATACGGCTAACTTGAAAGAGTTAAGATAAGACTAATGATGATGATAATGAATTTCTTATCTCAATTTTTCATTTATAGCTACTGATGATAATGTTGTGACATATAAAATCTAGATGACCAAGATTGTGATGAACAAGACATAAATAACTTAGGGATCCAAATCTATTAGCTTCAGGGGATCTAGATTACATGACTGCATATTAAGCATGATGAAGCTGGAAACTTTGCATTTAAAATAACACTTTATCTGGTTATTTGAAACAAAGGACCATTTGAATTCACTATAAGCTTTTTTAAATTCATTCTTAGAATGCTTTATACCCTATGAAATTTATGAATCACTAATCTTTCCATCTTAACCTCCATAATTACTTATTTAACTTTCTTGATACTTGTCTAGAATGCCTAGATCATTGCAAAAGGTTATGAAATATAATTCCTTAATATTTTTCCTGAGACAAGATTCATGGTCTTGTTTTGTTATTGCAACAACAACAACAACAACAACAAGCCTTTATCCCACCAGTTGGGGTCGGCTAAGTGAATCCTTTTTCACCATTGTATCCTATTAAGAGTCAAATTCTCATTTAAATCTAATAAAAAAAAGTAATTTGTAATACTAGCTAATCAAATCTTTTTAGGCATACTTCTACCTTCTTAATATATGGTGGATCTAATACATCTCTCTTCTAGTTGGGTCATCAAAAGGCTGATGTTTTATGTGATCAAACTATCGAAGATGACTATCTCTAATCTTATATGCCACTAGAGCTACTACAACTTTTTCACGTACATACTCATTTCACATTCTATCTCTAAGTGTAAAACTACTCATCCACTTGTGCATCCTCATCTCTGCAACACTTAATTTTATGCTTCTATTTTGTTATTAATGGCTCTAACATGTCTCAATGCATGATTACTTAGAAAAATGGTTGTATGTATGCACAAACAAACTAGCAAGCACCTCTCTAATGATTTCTCTCTATGTATACATAATACGCATCTATAATCAATAAATTTAGTAAGATATGACAATATCTTGAGAAATCAATTCTTAATGAAGCTCTTTCTTTAGAATTAAATGTTTATTTTCTTATAATCATCCAGGAATATGATAGGAAACACTTGTGTTCGTAAGTATTCCTAACCCAAATCAGTAAAATTTCAACAGTAAACTGCTGTCCACAGCAGCCAAACAGCAGGAATTCAGCATAAAATAGGGAAACGGGAAGAAAAA
>NW_021319404.1:0-10247 GCF_001605985.2 Dendrobium catenatum
ACTTTTCTGTATTTCTTAAATTACTAATAAAATAATAATCAAAAGAGTTTGATTTTATTTTTAAAATAAACTAGATAAAATTCTGAAAAGTTTGATATATTATACTCATTTTTTGGCTTTATATTTAATTTGTTATGATTTTTTGAAATTATATCAATTAAAATAAATTTAATTCCATTAATCAGTCAAACGGCGGCGCCGGCGGGACGCGTGGCTCGCTCGGGTTCGTCCAGCGCAAAACGGCGTGGACACGCGTCTGCCGCAGACCGCTTCACGCGGTTTCACTTAACCACGTCAGCGGTCGGCGGAGACTGGTAAACAATCAGTCTTAGTGACCTCATACAAAAATGAGGTCAACACTCTATTCTCTCACACACACTCTCACACTCTCTCTCTCTCTTCATGTCTCCCTCTCTCCCTCTCTCTCTCTATCTATCTATCTATCTATCTCGTTCTCCCTCTATCTCTCTCTCTCTTTCTCCTCAACCTCTTTTATATATCGCTCTCTCTCCCTCTCTCTCTCTCCCTCCCTTTCTTTCTCTCCCTCTCTATATCTCTCTTTCTCTCTCTCTCTCTCTCTCACACTCTCTCTCTATCTACCTCTCAATCTCTCCATCTCTCCCTCTCTCTCTATCTCTCCCTCTCTCCCTCTATCTCTCTTCTCTATTCTCTCTCCTTACCCTATCTCTCTCAATACATCATTTTCGCCTAATCTTTTCTCTCTCTTTATGATTTATAGTGAGAGAAAATCTGGGAATGGCAAGGTGTGACCGTAGGTAACCTCCCCGCTCTAGTGAGGGCGGTGGTGACGGAATTGCTGGCGGTGACGAGCGGAGGCAATCGGGAGTTGGATCGGGAGGATCGAAGAAGCACGTAGAGCGATCGGGATGTGGGTCTGGAGGATCTCCTAGTAAACTTGCGACGGCTAAGTCGAGGGGTAAAGCACGGGATCCAGCTAAAACTGGAGCAGATGGATCTATGGAAGGGCACTAGGAGGTCAAGCCGCGGGGCTTGGATTCCAAAGGAATGCAGCTGATTGTGAAGGGTGGCTCCGGTTATACTAGATCTGATGGGGATAATTTGGACGATTCTCCATCGAACGTGGCAAAAGAGCTGAGGGGGAAGATGACGGTGAGTATGATGCTCAATTTGATGTTTAAAGCTAGGGATTCACTAAAGGAGGTGGAAGAGAAGGTTACTTACGTGGATTGCAGGGAAGACATGTAAGAAATTTTTTATATAGATACAGCTATGTCGGGATGAACTAGTTTGTTGGAGGTTAGTTCAGATCTAGTTGACTGGAATCATAATGTTGTGGATAATGTCGAGATGGAGCGAGGTCCTTCGATATCGCAGATAGATGTTGCTAGTCGGGACAGAGGAATGGAGATTGTCCCAGAACATACTGATTTGAGCCATGATCTGATAATCAGAGCGGACTGTTCGATGGAGGTAAGTTCTACCTTGAATGATCGGATCAATGTTGTTATTGACAATGCTGGTAGAGATAGAATTTGTTTTATTTCAGTGATCGAATCAGCTACTGTTAAGATGATATGTGTGAATGAAGTAGAATCTGGTTCCATTAAATTGAGCAATCTGTGGAACAGCACTCTAAGTGACCGTGGAAATGTTGCTTCAGCAAGTATTTTGGCAAATTTGGGGAATGTCAAGGGGAAAGCTCTGGTGCAAATAGAGAATAGAGGTCCGCTATTCTTTGGTGGAGCGAGCAACACCTAGAGGAAACCAGAGAACATTCCGATCCAACATGCAGAGGAGATAAATGCTATATCATCTGACGGGATTTCTATTGACCTCAACATGGAATTTGTTAAGGCTCATGTAGCTATGTTGGAAAGAGCATTTGTGGGGTAAATCCTTGGCAGAAGAGCATCTTACTTCCGATTAAAGTCGGAAATACAACGGCAGTAGGGATGTTTTGGCGAGTTTCAACTTACTATGCTGGGATATGAATGTTTTGTCTGTGCTTTTGCTTCAATTTAAGCTAGGGATGCGGTGTTGTGTGGCGGCCCTTGGTTTATCAGGGGTAACATTGTTGGATTGGATAGATGGACGCTGAGCTTCTCCCAGGCATCGATGGAAGGATTATCCTCCTCGGTATGGATTAGTTTCCTAATCTTCCTCTATAGTATTGGGATGCTCGTAATATCTCTGGGGTAGCTTCAAGGATTGGAGTTCCTCTCTGGATTGATGTGTAGAAGGGAAATTTGGGGAGAAGGGAATATGCCCGGGTGTGTGTTTGGATGAATTTGGCCAACAAACTTCAGGCATGTATTTGGGTCAATGTCATGAATGGGAGATTCTACTAAAAGGTAGAATATGAAGGCATTGTGCTTATGTGGTATGGTTTTGGAAAAGTAGGGCAACAGAGGGAGGTGTGTTCGTCTAGTGCTTGTGGACAAGGGGATAATGTGGTTAAAAGAACAGGGGATCAATTGAAGCAGTCTGGAGCGGGAGAAGGCAGCTCAGTTCAGAATATGGGAAGTCTTGGGAGGTCGGATCCCATCCAAACCAAGAATATTTTGTTACCTGCTGTTAAAACAGAAGGGTGGAAGTAAGTTAAAAATTGTTGGCAATAGTTATAAAGGGGGGAGTGTGCAGGCACAATAGGGAGTGAATGTTGGCAACATTAATATAAAGGAATGTTCACAGGAAACGAAAGGATCAATTGGGTCCCCGGATTCAAGTACCGCCACGACGGAGAAGAAATATGCGATAATAAGGCAGGAACAAGGAGAGCATTGGTGGTAAACATAATTTGACCATTTCTAAGCAGGTAGATTTGAGCAAGGTTCAAATGCCTGCTAGTAAGTTGAAGCCAACTCATAAGCAAAGTAGAATGGGATTTAAACAGCCTTTGCTATTTATGGCTAGCAAGAAACTGGGTAGCATATTCAAATTTGTGAAGGAGCTCAATCAATAGGGACCCGTAGAGGAGGTTCCTAGGAAAAGGAAAAAGGAGATGGAGGAGGATCAATGCGGTGGGGACGCTTCCCCTTTTATTCTTTAATGCCATCCATATTGATTTAGAATTGCAGGGGTGCTCGAAAGAAGAAAACAGGGCATTACTTGCGGAGCCTTGTTGGAAACAACGAGGTTTGTTTTATTGGATTGGTAGAAACTATGATTGAAGATGTTGAAAAAATGGATGTCAATATACTTGTAGGAAATAGATGGGAATATTTCCATCTTGCTGCTGTGGGGAAATCTGGCAGGTTGCTAGCCATGTCGAAGACGGATATCACTCAGTTTGAGATTATTGTCACCAATGAACAAGTGTTGATTGGTAAGCATGTTCTACCCAACCTCCAAGAGTGGATAGTTTCTTTAGTCAATGCCAATAAAGAATAACATGCTCGACATAGCCTTTGCAATGTGATTAGTAATAATATTAGTGGGAGTCTCCCTATGATTGTGGGGGATACTTCAACTCTGCCTTGGTTAGGGGGAGAAGAAGGGAGGTTGAAGATATAGTTATTCTATGGGAGCTCAAGAAATGGCAGAATTCCTTGTTGATAATGACTTCCATGATTTGGGATACATGGGTCCTAGATACACTTGGTCTAATAATAAGACTAGAAACAATAAGGTGTGGGTGAGGTTGGATAGAATTCTTATGAATTCTGAAGGACTCTAGTTGGCTATGATGGCAAATGTTAAGCACCTGTTGTGTACGTTTGGTATCGGATCATTTTCCGCTACTCTGGTGCTTAAATCCTAATATCCAGAAACTTGATGGGAGATGTATCAGATTTGAAGATATATGGATGTCTTATCCGAGTACATGGCTGCTTGTGTGGAAGAACGGACTAAACAAGATTTTGGGCTGCCTGTTGATGTTCTGAATAGGAAGTTTTAGAGAACTCTATGGGCTCTATTCTTTTGGAGTCGTAATTGATTGAAGGAATTGGGGGAGCACAAGAATTCTTTGAAGGTACATATTGAAGAGCTATAAACCATTGATTGTAGTTTGGCTGGGATAACGGAGGAACAAGACCTAGAGCATAGACAAAAGGTGGTGGAACTAAACAATACATTGGCACGTATTACCACTTGGTGGAGACAGAGTGAAGGCCAAGTGGATTGACGAAGGAGACACTAATTCAGACTTTTTTCATTCAACTGCATCTGCACACAGGAAGGGTAATCATATTAGAGAAGCGTTGAATTCTAATGGAGAAAGGGTTACTGAATTGAATGTTATTCAGGATGAATTCATGGCATTTTTTATGCTTAAGTGGAAGGAAAGGCAGGTCTACTTGAACCAATGGCAAGAATTCCATAGCAGTGATAGAATACCTAATCTGTCGAATACAAGCTTAGAGGAGAAAGTTTTTTTTTTTTTGAACAAAATGATGAATGCATTAAAACTAAAAAAAAAAAATGAAAAGTTACAAATCAAGTATTCCCTAAAGCATCACATTCCTCCTTCAAGCAATATAAGAAAGAAGGAGGATTCCAATCATCATTAAGATCTTCCCATAAAAAGGACCTATCCAAAGCCAAATTAGCACATATATCAGCTAATTTGTTTTTACATCTATTCGAAAAGGAGAAAACAACTTGATTAAAATTCAGCAAAAAGGCCAAAATGTCTTCAATCGTTCTACTAACCTTCCATGATTAGACCGAATTTTGAAGCCTCTTAATGATATTGAAATTATCCCCTTCGATGATGACACCTTGAGCTTCAAACATCCACTCCTTCACCACATTCCTTAGATATAGAACTGCTAAAAGCTCCAACCGAGAAATATCCCAATGCAAACATTGAGATCCAAAAGCAACCAGGAACCTGCCATTTCCGTCTCTAGAAATTTACTTCACAACATTCCTCAGATAGAGGACAAAGTTACTAAAAAGGAAATTTGGCAAGCTGTGTTTAGAATGGGGAATAACAAAGCTCCGGGGATTGACTGTATTACTTCTTCTTTCCTAAAATTCTATTGGTAAATTATTAAACATGATGTCATGCATGTTATTGTTCATTTTTTCAATATTAACTCCATTTGTGAGAATAGGAAAGATACTATGGTTATTCTTATCCCAAAGATAGATAATGTTGATCAGCCATAAAAGTATAGACCTATCAGTCTTTGTCAGTCTTTCTATAAAGTTGTGGCTATGATTCAGATCAAGTGGCTTCGATCGGTCCTTGGGAGTATTTTTGGTGAAGAACATTGGGCCTTTGTACCTGGGAGGTCTATTTTAAGCCATGGGTTGATTGCTCAGGAGATGATGTGCAAATTCTAATATTCATTCCAAAAAGCTGGGATGATGGCATTAAAGGTAGATATGGACCAAGCATATGATTGTATGGCTTAGGAAAAATACAAACAATAATGATGAGAATGGGATTTCCAAATCATTTTATTCAGTGGGTGATGCAATGCATTGTCTATCCCCGGTTTACACTACTTGTTAATGGGAACAGAACGCCTTGGATTTATGCTAGGAGTGGGCTCAGACAAGGATGCCCTTTTATCACCTTACTTATTTATTTTTTGTTCTGAACTTCTGACCCAAACTTTTAGGCAAAGGGGATATCAGATTGGGATTCAAATTTTTAAGAGTGCTGAGAGAATTTCACACCTGTTGTATGCTGATGATATACTTGTGTTTGCAGAAGCAAATAGAAGGAATGCCATTCAGATTATGGGAATTCTGGATGATTACTATCTGTGGACTAGACAAAAAATCAATAATGGGAAATCGGCAGTTTTAGTTTGCAAGAGACGTCCAAATTGGAGGAAGAGAATGATTGCTAAGTTGATGAGATTTTGGATGGTGAAGTCTCTGGAGTATCTTGGGCTGTCGGTTGTAATGAAGAAACCTGTTACGGTTGAATTCTCTCCAAAGTTTTGAAGATTGCTTAAGATAAAACAAATGTGTGGGGAGGCATCTGTTAATGGCAGGGCGTGCTTTATTGATTAGGACTTCCTACTGCCTGGTCCGATGTACTTGATGACCCACGTCTTTATTCTTAGAGGCGTTCTTAACTTTATCGAGAGGATAAGTAGGATGTTTTTATGGCAAAAGGATGGCAGCAGCAGAGGAAAGCATTATGTTGCATGGAGGGAGTTATGTCAACTAAGGAAAAAAGGGGGACTTGGAATCCACAGTCTTATCCTATGGAAGAGTTCCCTCAGAGTTCAGTTGGCGTGGGATATGCTTGAGAATCCTGACTCGTTGCTACATAGTGTTGATATCTAAATATGGGGATGATATTTAGTTCTTTAAATGGGGGAAGAATGTTTCTACCACATGGAAGGTGATACTGGATGGAGCTTTGATACTTCATCCTATTTTAAGGTGGAATATTGGAGATGGCCGTCAGGTTGATGTGTTGAAAGACACATGGATACTTAATCAGAGCATTCCTAAGTGGCCTACATTCTTTAATGTAAATGAACTGGAAGATGCCAAGGTATGCATGTTGTTGGATCAATCATTACAGTGGAGTATGGCTGCGGTGGAAGAATGCTTTGGGGATCAAATGGCCCAACGTATTATGAAAATTAATATAAATGAGGAGAATGGGAGTGACTGTCATGAGCTTATCTATTCTCGTATGAGCATGTCTTTGTCTGCTATGGCGTATCATGAGATGATTGGTAGGGGGGGGACTATCAGTTCGGGTGGATGGAGAAATTGAAGATGCATCCACGTGAGATGTTTTTTCTAGTGGAGATTGCTTAAAAATGCAATCCCTACTTGAGAGTGGCTGTTCCGTAGAAGACTTGCTGAATCCCCTAATTGTCGTTGCAGTTGTAACGTGGAGGAGACGTTAGATCATTGCACTACGCAATGTTTAAAATTGAAGGAAGTATTTAGTATTTTGGGAAAATGGGGATTTTTCATGCCTGCAGTTAACTCCCTAACTGATTTGATGAAGGTCCTCTATCTATCGGATGATAATAATTCAAGTATGGGCAGAATGTATTGCTGTTCTGTTTATCAATTATGGCGGGCTAGAAATGACTGTTGACCTCTTTTTTGTATGAGGTCACTAAGGCCCTTCCAAACCCCAGATTAATTCTAAATCCCAAGATCTATTCTAGATCTTATGGTCCTTTCCTAGAGCCAGACCTTAGGATCCATTCTAGATCCTAGGATTCCCTTAGACCCTAGATCTTAGAACCCCTCTAGATCTTAGGATCAATCTAGAATCAAATCAATCCCTACCCTTGATCAACTTCAACCTCAAATCAATTCCTACCTTTGATCAACTCCAACTTCAATTTAATTCCTACCCTTGATTAATTTTAATCTCAAGCTTCATTCAACTCAAATCCCAATTAATTCAAATTTCAAACATACCCAAACTTTGATTCAATCCACTTGAGAATCCAAATTTCAACTTAGACTTTGATTCCACCTTTGATCTAGCTTTGACCCTATCCAGTCATTAACAATCACCACATGATTGTAGATGATTTGGATACTCCAATCATTCAAACTTGAAATCCAATCCAAATCCAAAAATCCAGACTCAAATCCAAAGTCTTAAGGCCCTGTCCAAAAGACCTTTTTCAAAGATTTTTCAAACATTTCAAAACCCAGTCAAATGGCCTCTGATTCAGGGTCTATCACTTACAAAGTGATAAGACATGTCTCTAGAGGCTACCCTCTAATTTTGAGCCCATTCTGAGGTCTATAACCCCAGAATTTGAATTAAAATCCAAAGGCTGTAAAACCTTCAAATATTTACAGCCTATGCCACTGGACCTAACCCCTTGAAGAGTTCGATCTTAGAGCCTTTATCAAAGCCTCCAATCACTTCCAAACCCTTGATTGCAACCTATTGAGCAGTAAACTGCATTTTTTCAGACCCATTTTTTACCCTAGTTGACCAATGGGTCAAGATTGACCAAAATACCCTTATGGGATTTCAAATGCCCATTTCAACTCAAATCAATTCCAAACTCTTTGAAACCACTTTCAATGAATTTGAAATATCAAACCTAACTTGTTGAACTCAAACCCAGACCTTGGGTCAACTTGGTTGACCAAGTCAACCAGGTTTGACCCATTAACCCATACACCCCTCCTCTTTCAAATTTTTGAACCAAGTCCATTCCAAGTCCTTTGAATGCATGGGATGACCCCTTGGATACCCAAGAGGCCCCTCTTGGAGACCCAAGCCTTGGGCTTACTTGGGTTAGCCATATGGATTGACCCAAGTGACCAAAGAGAGGCCTCCCTTGAGCCATCTTTTGATCTTAAAAAAATTGAATTCAAATCAAGGTGCCATTGAGTTCCCATTGACTCAATACACCTTCCTTGACCAGCCCAACCCCTGGGCTTACTTGGGTCAAGAGTTAGGCTAACCCAAAGTGCCCAAAATCACTTTGGATTGAACCAACTCTCAACCTAAGCCCAATTAAACTTGACCAACACCTCTCCTAGGTGGCCCTAGGTCCAATACACTTCCTCCAGCCAGCCCATGCCTTGAGCTGACTTGGCTCAAGAGTTAGGCTAACCCAAAATAGCCAAAAACACTTGTACCCGAGCCATCTTCCAGCTCAAGTCAAATTGGACCCAATTTCCACTTGCATTGGGTGCACCAGACCTAGACCCACTTCCCACCTCAAGCCCAGGGTCTGGCCTGACCTGGTTGAGCCCAAATCGACCCGAACCAAAAAGATTTGGATCAACCCGATCCAACTTTTGACCCAGACCAAATTGGATCCAATTGTCACCTGGATTGGGTGCACCAGACCAAGACCTATCTCCCATACCAAACCAAAGGTCTGACCTGACCTAGATCGAGCTCAATTCAACCCGAACCGAGCAGATTTGGATCAACCCGAGCCAACTTTTGACCCAGACCAAATTGGATCCAATTGTTACCTGCATTGGGTGCACCAGACCCAGACCTATCTCCCATACCAAACCCAAGGTCTGACATGACCTGGATCGAGCTCAATTCAACTAGAACCGAGCAGGTTTGGGTCCAATCCAGCCACCAGTCCGATCCAGACCTCCCTAGGCCAAATTGACTCCACCCTTGGCTCCAGCATGTCCCCATCGGCCTCCCCCAGTCAACCCGACCCAGACCATGGCCGGCGGCGGTCGGAGCCAATGGAATTTGAGCTCCAGTGGTCCCCCCCAGACAATTTTTGGCTCAAGGCTGCTATCCACCTGTTTGTTCCCCACGATCTCCCCTAGACGTCGCCATCGTCCACCTGGCAGCGATCCGAGCCTTCTCCAGCTCAATCCCAGCCGTCCAAGCTCCCGAAAGGTGGCCGAATACCCTTGAGCTCGCCAGACCTCCAGAAGCATTGGCATTCACTCTCGATCAATTCCCAGAACTCTTTCAAACTCCCAGATGCTTCCTCCGAGCTCCCAGATTGATCCCTCCTTCCGTTCGAGCAAGTGCCCATAAAAGCCTTCAGCGTCCCGCTCTAAGTCGCACCTCCGGCCGTCCTCCGGTCCCGACGTCTGAAGGAGAACTATTCGCCATCGTCCCTTGAAGCTTCCTGATAGAGAAGCTCATTCGTTGAGGCCTTCTCTGCGGTAATCTCTCCATCCCGAGCTCCCTAGCTAGGTAGTATGGTCAAGTGTGAAGGAAACCTTCACCCCAACGGATTTCCACCGTTGGATTGAAGGTTCCCACCATCCTGATTCTCCCTGTGAAATTTCATCAGAGTTCTCCGGCGGGATCGCGCGGATCAAGCTGGAGAAGCCCTACGGTCTCGGTAATGAGCGGGAGGTTGAAGACGAAATCCCAGCCGTTGATCTCCATCAACGGCTCGGATTAAATCCCGCGGTATCGGAGCGCTGTTAATCCCAGTCGTTCGATCTGCCATCCAACGGCTGTGGTTAACCCGGCCGTGAACCGTTAGTGCCAATCATTGTCTGGAGAATCAACGCGCGGTGCATGTCAACGGCTGCTGACTGTGTAATTGCCGGATTAATAAATCCAGAAATTTAAGGGAACTTCAAAAATTAATAACTCTATGCACACTTGTCCAAATTAGGTGTTCTTAGGCTCATTGGAAAGGTCTTAGGGAGCTCTATAAAAGCATTATGGTTCCAAACCCTGGTTAGATCAGTCTTAGGCTTAATTTCAATTTGAGAATTTTATGTATTTCTTTAATTACTTTTTAAATACATGTCCACCAGGTTTGGAATTTTGGAAAATTAAAATTGGACATGTTTCTGACATGTCCAAATTTTATCTCCCCATTTTAAGTTGTTCAAGGGCATTTTCCCTAATTTTT
>NW_021319404.1:10347-13220 GCF_001605985.2 Dendrobium catenatum
TGGATGAAATTGCTTTGCTGTGTCTGCTTACTTTTCTGCACTCTGTGGATGGATTGATGTGTTTGGCGACTAGATTACCCTTAGGTTAGGTACGATCTAGATGTTCACATAGTTTTCTGTAGGTGGCCATTCTCATGCAGGGCAGTAAAAAGGGGGGCTAAGTTAATAATAAATATCAATTGTTATAAATGCTTGCACAGGTGCTTCAGCTGCTAAAGCCCCCAAATAAAAAGAGCATGGCCAGTGTGTTTTACTTTCTTTTTGTATATATATAACTGCTTGGGAATAATTGCTTCTTATTTATTAACTTCTTAGGATAACCCTGCAGGTGAATCTAGATTTTATTTTTGATGTAAATATAATTTGTATATATGTCAAGTATTATGAAAGTTAATTTTGAGATGGGATGCATAGATCCAAAGCTTGGATTCCAAAGAGGAAAGGATGCCCTTTTGGGAAGAATTCCTTCTTCCATTTGGAAATCCAAATTTGGATCACACTTCTCTTATACCCAAAGAGGAAAGAGTGGCCTTCCCCTTAAGGGGGAGGTGCCTTCTTATCCATTTGGGTAGTTCGCTGCGAAGAATTCAAGGAGTTTGAAGGAAAGGAGTCCAAAGAAGGGCAAGACTGAAGACGTGAAGATTGAGAGTATCCCACTCAAAAGTACTTGCGTCATTATTAGGCTTAGAATCCGGGTTGTTGTCAGTGGTGCCCGACCACTTTACTTTCTACAAAACTCTGGTTTGTAATAAGCAGGGCAACTTTGCCTATGGACATTTATTAATTAGTTAATATTTGATGTGATGAATTGATTGCCTTTAGGATTGCTTGCTTTTCCATGTTTTTTAGCAATTGTGTGCCGCTTTTGTTTTTGCCTGGATACGTGAGACTCGTGAGGGTGTGAAAGTTTTATACTCATAACTTTAAAAGTTTAAAATTTTAGTCAGTCTAAGTAACATAGAAAGATAACGAATCTAAGGAATTAGCCGGGGATCGACCCCGGGGTCACATGCATATTACTGCATTACTCTTCCCTTATTTAAGACCCTTCCCCGCCTGCAGGTAGAGTCCGGATAGTCTAACCTATGAGGACGAGGTGCCGGACCTAGGGAAGCCCAGTCTTCTAAAAAATTATTTTGTAAGCCTGCTTTTAAAATTTCAAGCATATTTGATTTAAGGTTATTAACTAGCATGCATTGCATTAGAAATAAATTAAAAGAGTCAAAATTTTAATTTCATAGTTCTTAGCATTTTGCACCCAACATAAGTGAAATGGGCCAATTAGGAAAATTTCTAGATGTTGGCCCCAACTCTCCAAAACTTTAAGTACAACATCCCTACCACTCTTTCATAAAAGGTCGGACTCATCTCTTTTAAATCGACTAGGTGGTTAGCTGGCTCCTCAATCCAGGCCAGGGTAAGTCCAGGTTTTCAACCGTATTAGTTAGGATCGGACGACTGTGGTCCAGCGTCCAAATTAGATTTAGGATCCAGGGCAGATCTTTGATTATAAGACCCCTAATTTTGGGAATATAATCCCAAATTTCTAATAAAATGCTCAAATCAAATTAAATTTCCTTTCAATCCTAAAATGTAAAGCCCAACACTTATATTAAGTTGGGACACTTCCGGATGGTTATGGAATCTCAAAGTGTCCCCTACCTCTCTTCCTTTGATTCTGTTAATAACTGTTCAATTTTGATCCACTCCCCTTTGATTTTCCAAAAGATTCTATTCAATTTTTTTTGATATCACTCCTAGAAAATCTAACAAAATTTTGTTCTTATTTTAATCAAGAGTTTTCGTAGGGGACTCTGTCTCCCTACGATGTAATTAACTATGAGGGCTTGCGCTCGTCGGAGATTTGGAACCTCACACACTTGATTTCAAAATTAATCTTTTTAAAAAACCCTCTTAGATTTCTTTGGGAAAAGTCAAAAATTATTGCTATTATCATATTAGAAGAATTATCATTGAAAGGTGATACCTCCCTTTGGGGAGATACATCCTTCTTTAATAAGGCTTTGGATATGAATTCAGCAATCATACTGCTTGAGTATCATAACTAGATTATTTAGTTGAACTCTACCTCGTCCCCTCGGGGCCGTGTCAAGTTCTCTTTAGAATCTAGCCGTGATATTCAAGACGAATTACAAAATTCTAAGCCTGAACACCGTTGTGGAATTTTATTTTCACCTTTCGGGGTGATATACTTTTCCGAGCGAGTTGATTTGACTTATAGAATTAGAATTAAATCTCAATTTCAAAATTTCCAAAGAAAACTAAAATTTTTAAAACCTGTTTTAAAAATTCCACCAACAAAAAATGGCACGCCCGGTGGGACAAATATCTCTCTTCATCTTTAATAAGAACGAAATTTTGTTTCATCGGTAGTCTTAACTACCTTCCTTTCGTTGGTCCCTCAACCCATTTCTTCCTTGGGGGAGTGTGGCCAACATCTAAAAAAAAACAATTTTAAAACATTAAAAGAGAGGTTCTACCTCCCAAAATTTATTATTTGCTAACTTAATCGTCCTGATTTTGACCTTCTGCCCTGGGATTTCCTATGAGGCGACAGTGTCAAATCAGGTCTTCAAATATTCTTTAAAGGGATTTCCTATGTGGTGACAGTGTCAAATCAGGTCTTCAAATATTCTTTAAAATTTTGATTAACAAATATCACATTTAATATACATTTTCTTTCCAAGTCAAAAGGATTCTGAAATTTTTTTTTTTACTTTAAGAAAGTTTGAAGTATTTTAGTCTTAATCCCTTTACTTCCCTTTAACTTTCAGGAGTAAGGAGGGTTAGACTATCTACTTTACTTAGGCTTTTTCTTACAATTCCATAAGCCTTCGGGCAAGGAGAAACTC
>NW_021319404.1:15701-25923 GCF_001605985.2 Dendrobium catenatum
GCTTTTGAATGGTACGCCGATCTACCCAATGGTTCAGTAAAAACTTTTATCGATCTAGAAAACCTTTTCCTTAAAACATTTTCTGGAGCGCAGCAACGAACCACTGTGGGCGATCTTGTTGTTGAGAAACAAAAGCCGGGAGAGTCTCTGGTTGAGTACATCTTGAGGTGGCAAAACCTCTCGATGAAGTGTGAACCCCAGTTGAAAGAACAACATGCGGTGGAGATTCTCCTTAAGAATATCCACGGCCCTGTTGCTTTTCTCCAGAAGGGCTTCACCATTAAAACTTTTGAAAAACTTCTTAATAAGGCTAGCAATTTGTAGGAAGAGGCTCATAAGATGCCATTCCTACAAGAGCAGTCTGAAGACAAGAAGGGTCCTAGATTAGTTAAAACTTTTGAGAAGAAGGCAATAGTGTCGGCAGTTGACAAAGGGAAAAGGCCAATGACTAGTCAACCCAGTGTTCCTCCACCACCGCCGCCACAGCCAGCTCAGAGACAACCCTTTCAGGTCACTCCTCAGTACACCAGAGATCCTAACTTTGTCCCTTTTAGAGAGAGATTGGCAAAACCATATCCATTTAAGAGGGAAGCAGTTAAGAAGATTTTCAGGAGTCTATTAAAGAAACCAGATTTTCAGCTGCCATAGGCCAGGAGGCCTGAGGATGAGAGTAAGAAAGATGATCCCAAGTATTGTCTATACCACCGGATGCTTAGTCACCCTCTTGAAGATTGTGTTGTGTTCAAAGATTGGCTTGAGAGGAACTACACCCAAGGTAACATTATAATTCCTAAGAAATACTTGGTCGATCCAGAGAAAGCTTCAATTAAAACTATTTCAGGTAATCCTCTTAACTCTCCTTGTTTTGTTGAAGATGGTTGGGACATTGCTTTGTCTCGGGCACCTAAAAAGTCGATTAACAAGTCTTTTCGTCTTTCTCAATAGCTGACTACGATAACCCAGGCCCCGATGTGGAAGGTTGACCTGGACGCTTCGCAGGAGGATGTTGAGCCACTTTCCTCTCCAGTAGTCATAGAAACTACTGTTAAATGCTTAAAAGAAAAGGAAGTTAATTTTGTAGAGAGGAAGAGTGTATATGAGAGATGTATTAGGATGGCGGATGGGGGTGTTAAAACCCTCTCCCCTCTTTTGTTATCTGACTTTTACTTTGCCCCATCAAAGTCGAAGAGTTAGAGGATGAATAAAAAACATTCTTCTGCTTCTGTCTTGATGATTAACCATGGAAATGAAATGCAAGTTGATGATTCTCATGTTTTAAATTAAAATTCTGGTGAAGAAAGTTTCAATATCAAAGAAATTGACCTTCCCAAACCAGTGATTCAAGAAGAGGTCGAATTTGAAGCTTTATCAAAAAGTGATTTCCCTCAAATCAATTTTCAAGCTAATCCTATCTTGATAGAACTTTCAGATTCTAACTCGCTTTCGGGAAGTGATGATCCAACGCCTATGGTGTGCGTAGACACTGTCCTAGTTTACCCTCCCGAAGATGTCGAGCAGGTGCAACTCCGTGGCGGTAAAGACTTACCCCCTAGGCTTCCCCCTCAGGAGAAAAGCAAGCAAATTCCCTTCGAAGATCTAAATCCAAATTGCCCTCAACAATCAGACTTCCCTTTAATTCCTCTGGGTTTTGAGTCTGTCGTTCATAAGGTTGATTACAATATTTTAGCCCACCTTAGGAAGTTTCCAGCGAAATTAAGTATTTATGACGCCCTCCTTCTCTCAAAAGAAATGAGGGAGTCTTTGATTAAAGCACTTCTCGACCCCAAGATTTGTTTAACCCAGTTGGCTGCAACTTCAAAAGGTGAGGCATTTTACTTCAAAGAGGTTCCTGGAGTTACCTTTTCAGACGAAGATTTGCTCTTGAGAACTGCCGACCATAATCGTCCCCTTTACATTACTGTAGATGTTGGAAACTTTAGTTATCAAGAGTCCTTGTTGATCCGGGTGCATCGGTCAACATAATGAACTTAAAGACCCTCACATACCTTAGAGTTGATACTAGCAAGCTCTCAACCGATAGGTTAGTGCTTCGTGGGTTCAATGAAAAGGGCGAGAGGGCTCTAGGTTCAATCACCTTGCTCTTACAAATAGGAGATTTCAAAACTGAAGCTAAGTTTCATATAATTGATTCGGCGACGTCCTTTAATGCTCTTTTAGGTAGACCTTGGATTCATGAATATAGAATGGTTCCATCTACCCTTCACCAATGCATCAAGTACCAACGAGATGGCATTGAACATGTGATTAAGGGTGATCTGCAACCATTTTCTATTCAGGAAATCGGGATCTATGAAGATGCTACATATTTTGTTCCAAAAGGGTCCTCGTCCCGCTCTAAGCTAGAGATCAAAATTGAGGAGAAGTTTGTTGGACAAAAGTCCAATCAAAAGAAAGAAAAAGAAAAAGAAAAATTTGTTGATCAAGAAATGATACAATTAAGTAGCTAAGACGACTCCGACATCATTGTCCTTAGGCCTCCAAACACATTACCTCAAAGAGGTGGGAGGATGGCCTTAAGGGAACGAGGTTGAGGCCGTGCCTCATCAGAAAGGAGAACAGCACCTATTTATATTGATTTAGAATCGGATTCCGATGTTGAATCCAAGGACCGAGGCGCTGCTTTCTCCCTCAATTATAAAAATGCAAATACTTCTCCAAAATTTTATCTCACCTTAGAAGATGACAGTGACATTGAGGGAGAAATTGTAAAGGTGAAAAGTGACGATCCTGAATTAGTAATGTATGAAAAGCTCAGTAGAAGGATTGAGGCCCCTTCTCTGACCCCACTGTCAGCTGGCAGGATTGCAGGGTTAGAAGTTAAAGTGGCCCCCAACCTGAACTGCGAAGTAAAGAAAGTCCAGAAATTCTTTCCTGGCTCCTCCTCCGTAAAGGATGAACGTGATGTAACCCTTGAGGAGGCAGATTTTAATGAATTAATGGAGTTGCCTTTCGACTACTTCCCTATTTGTGTGAAAAATACTTTCTCTAAAGGTTTTGTACCATACCGATGGACTAAGGGTCAGGCCAGATACCACAAAAATATTTGGAAAATAAAAATTAAGGATAATCCTAAAAGAAGTATCGGCTTTGGAACCGTTAGTTCATTCGATGATGATGAATATTGCCTAATGATAACTTACCATCTTGAATCGCCAAATGTCCCTACAAATCCTTTCTGTGTTCTTGATGGGCTTTGTTTTGAGACTTTAGATGATCCCAATGACCTTCAAGTTCGGGATGCACCCCCTGAATTAGAAGAAGAAATTAAATCGACAGTCGATGAATTAAAAGAAATTAACCTGGGAACCGATGATGACCCCCGTCCAATTGTCATAAGTGCTCTACTGAGCGAGGGTGAAACCAAAGATTTGATTCAACTTTTGTTTGAGTTTAGGGATTGCTTTGCCTGGACATACGACGAATTGCCAGGTTTACCTGCTGATGTAGCAGTTTATAAAGTTGGAGTTCGGCACGATGCCATTCTTGTCAAACAAGCTCCTCGACGCATGTGCTTGGAAATCGAACAACAAGTCATTTCTGAAGTTAAGAAATTGGCCGAAGCTGGGTTTATTCGAGAGGAACAATACCCCTCTTGGGTGGCCAGCGTCGTGCCGGTCCAAAAGAAAAATGATCAAATTCGGATTTGCGTCGATTATAGGGATTTGAATAAGGCATGTCCTAAAGACGAGTTCCCTTTATCAATACCAAAACTCATGGTGGACTTTGCCTCCTCACATGTCATTTTCTCATTCATGGATGGCTTATCGGGTTATAACCAAATCAAGATGGCCTCAGAAGATGAGAGAAATACTGCGTTCAGAACCCCTATTGGAATCTTTTGTTACAAGGTGATGTCATTTGGCTTAAAAAATGCTGGGGCAACCTACCAGCGGGCCATGACCCATATCTTTGACGACTTAATTCACAACCAAGTCGAGTGTTACATTGATGATTTAGTTGTCAAGAGTAAAGTCAAAGAGGCTCACCTATTTGATTTAAGAACTGTTTTTGAACGATTACGCCGCTGCGATTTGAAAATGAACCCTCTGAAATGTGCCTTTGGCGTCACTTCGTGGAAATTTTTAGGATTCGTAGTGAGGCATCAAGGAATCGAGATCGACCCTGCTAAGATTGAAGCCATCTTAGATATGCCATCTCCTAAGAGCCTTACCCAGTTAAGGTCTCTACAAGGTAGATTGGCGTATATAAGAACTCAACTTATTGATCTGTCCTTGGGTCATTTATGACCTTTGGAAATGATCCCAAGGAGTTCAGGGCTCATTTGGGTTCAAACCCTTAAGCAGACCCCTTAGTCGTAGTAATTTAATAATCCCTACGAATGTGTAAAATTTCTAAAATTCACTGTTAATTATAGAAAAATTTTGATTAATCAACTTAGTGGTTAATGACTTCAATTAGAATCTATCATTCGCTAAAACTTTAAACTTCCATAATTTAGTTAAAACCAAGGACTCAACATCTTAGGTGACCTTTTGTGGATGAAATTGCTTTGCTGTGTCTGCTTACTTTTCTGTACTCTGTGGAAGGATTGATGTGTTTGGCGACTAGATTACCCTTAGGTTAGGTACGAAATGGATGTTCACATAGTTTTTTGCAGGTGGCCACGCTCATGCAGGGTAGTAAAAAGGGGGGCTAAGTTAATAATAAATATCAATTGTTATAAATGCTTGCACAAGTGCTTCAGCTGCTAAAGCCCCCAAATAAAAAGAGCGCGGCCAGTGTATTTTACTTCCTATTTGCACATATATAATTGCTTGGGAATAATTGCTTATTATTTATTAACTGCTTAGGATAATCCTGCAAGTGAATCTAGATTTTATTTTTGATGTAAATGCAACTTGTATAATTGTCAAGTGTTGTGAAAGTTAATTTTGAGATGGGATACACAGATCCAAAGATTGGATTCCAAAGAGGAAAGGATACCCTTTTCGGAAGAATTCCTTCTTCCATTTGGAAATCCAAATTTGGATCACACTTCTCTTATACCCAAAGAGGAAAGAGTGGCCTTCCCCTTAAGGGGGAGGTTCCCTCTTATCCATTTGGGTAGTTCACTACGAAGAATCCAAGGAGTTTGAAGGAAAGGAGTCCAAAGAAGGGCAAGACTGAAGACTTGAAGATTGAGAGTATCCCACTCAAAATTACTTGCGTCATTATTAGGCTTAGAATCCGGGTTGTTGTTAGTGGTGCTCGGCCACTTTACTTTTCGCAAAACTCTGATTTGTAATAAGCACGGCAACTTTGCCTATGGACATTTATTAATTAGTTAATATTTGATGTGATGAACATCCCGTGAGGTGCTGGAGGCTGAGTCGAATATGGATTGTAAATATATTGGTGATCGGGATATATTATTGTAGGATTTATCTGATCTTCATGAAGGGATGGATGTTTTGGGTGGTAGTGAGGTTGAAGAGTTTCTTAAGGAGGTTAATGATTCTGCTAGATCTTTGAAGTATACTGTGAAGGTTAGCGAAGCTACTGGATCTGCTGCTCATGGCGATTTGGCTGAGGATTCAGAGTAGGTTGAAATGTTGAATATAGAGGAGAATGTGATGCTTTCTTCTTTTGATTGTATTGAGATAAGTAAAATTTGTGATAACCTGGTGTTTGTGTCTAATAAAATTAATTTTACATTCGGGAGTATGAGTTGTCTTGAAGATCTGGGAAAGATGTCCTCGGATCGGAATGTTCTAAATGCTAGTGTTAACAGTGAGATAAATAAAGTGAGGATTGATTTGGGTATCTTTGGTCAGATAACTGAGGGTAACTTTCTGGAGCAGTCATGTAGGGGTAAACACGTGGATACTGATTGCAATGATTTTATTATGGGTACAGAATGAATGTTAGGTGTTTATAAAAATTTCTCTATTGAGGATATTTACTTGCAGCAGCCGATGCTGAAACCTTGGTCTTCTCTGCCGGTTAAGGAGTCTGATGAAATCAGAGATGCTGTTAATTCTTAGAAGAAGTCCATGCTGGTTAAGCTAAGCTTGTATGGTGATTTTTGAAGTTTTTTGAAGGAAGACAGTGAAATTACTAAATGACAAGAGGGGGTGAATTGTGAAAAACTTTTTCTCAATAAAAAGTAAACCTAAACAGGAGTTCTAATCTTTTTTTTATTTTTGAAATTTTATAACAAAAACTTAAACAAAATTTCTTCCACAAATTTCACCATGTAATAATTATGAAAAATTAAGTGTAAGTAAAAGTAAATGACAATAAAGAAAAAAACACACCAAGGATTTTTATAGTGGTTCGGTCAAAATATGACCTACGTCCACTCCCCGGAGTCCTCCGCTCCAGTATTTTCACTACCAAAAATAGTTCTCCTTTTGCCCCCCTCGGCAAGGCGGAGAAGCCTTTACAAACCTCCCTTTCACCAACCCGGCGTGGCGGAGTGCCAAACTCTATTTTCGCCCTCCTGGCAACGGCAGAGAACCTTCTAGTTTTTCTCCCTCCTCGAGGCAGAGAACCTCGAGGTCACGGATGTAGACGAGCCTTTCCCTTGGAGATCTTCCCTCAAATTATTTTAGGGCCACAGGAGGAGCAAGATGCAGCAAGTTCAGAGCAACCGTGTGATCTCCCTCACACCTCTTCTCCCTCACAATGCTCACCTTCTCCTTCCTCTCTCAACCCTAAAGAACTTCTCTAGATCTCTCTCCCTTGGAATCCCTCTCTAACCACGTTCACCCTCTCTGTAATTCTTACTGAAAAAGGACGAGATTAACACCTAAAACGGGCTCCAAAAACCCACTGATTTCAAAAGTAGTCGTTACTGTTCGCACAGTACGATTCGACATCGTACAGTAAGATCTTCATAAACAGACATCATCCTGGTACGAAGATGTACAAACAGTTAAAAAACAATTTGTACTGTACGCTATAATATCATACGGTATGAGCCACAAAATATTATTCGTACATGACGATGGCCTGTACGATGAGATGTCATCTATGTTCTTCGTATGGTACGATTACTATCATATAGTACGATGACACAAAAACCAAGAGTTTGTCCAGGACGATATCCGGGATGATCATACTTCATCTCTGTTCATCGTAGGATACGATCTGGTTCGTATAGTCTAATGTTCAAAATATAATTAGGCCTGGATTTCATGCACTAATCACGGGCTAATTTTAGTAAGTATTTAAAATAGATCGTACAGTACGAAAATGTTCGTACAGTACGAACGGCGCAAATTCACTTAAACTAAACTACGGCTAGGGTTTTGTATCTGAACATATTGTACAGTACTAATATATTCGTACAGTACGATCTATTCACAGAATTGTCCACATAGCTCGGATCATACGGTACGAATTAAAATCGTACAGTACGATCTCCAGAGAAGAAATTCTATTATATTTTGCATTTAAAAACAAACTCTCCCCCTGTGTGTGTGCATGGTTGCTCTTACTCTTATGCATTTTGTGGCCAGACTCAAAAAAATAAAAATACATTAAATAGAAAAATATAATATCTGACTCATACTCCTAATCTACCCATTCTTGAGTCGTCCTTTCGTCCCGAGTCACTTGTGATCTTCCTGAAATGTTAGTACTCAAGAACAATAGCAAATAAACTAATATTTAATTAAAAGTTGTTTCAAAACAATCATTATTTGGCATCATCAAAATCTCAAACTCGGGGTCATGGGTTGCAACAATCTCCCCCTTTTTGATAATGTCAAATAAATTGTTGTAAGCAAGTACGAATGACATTTCTTTTATTTTTTTTATTTATTTTTTTTTGTTATTTTTTTTAAATTAAACACAAGAAAAAAGAAAGATACTAAATGCAAGTACTAAACAAAAGGAATGCATTTAATAAATTATCACAAGCACAACAGCAAGTACAACAAATTTCTCCCCCTTTTGATAGCACAAAAAGGAGGAGCAACTAAAGTAGAAAGCAAAAGAATATGCAAACCATTGCATATCTGTCTCGTGTTGCTGATGTTGTTCTTGAATATGCATATCGAGACGAGTCTACAGTTGGTCGAAGCGTGCGACCAAATCATCGTTAGGGTTTGCTAGTGCAGGTGCTCGGGATGCGGCATGTCGTCGTGGTCGAGCTGGAGCTGCTGCTGGGGCATCTTCTCCTTCTTCTTCGTCAAAGACTGGTTCTTCAGGCTCGTCTCCCTGATGAAAGAGAATACGGAAGGAGGCATCCGTATAAAAGATAGGAAGAATGTCAGGTTCACCAGGGTAGGTCAATTGATATTTATTGTGAGGGATATATCCTATTAGGTGACCATGAGCTAGATTTTGTTTCCGTCGAGTGGTAGGTAGACGAACAAAAATCATGTGGCAAATGTAGTTACTAATTAAATCAACCTCATCAAATTTTATGTTGGACATAATAAGATAGGTAGCGACGGATATGGTCGGGGTCGATTGATTCGGTCGCCACCTTTGGGTATTATTGAGGTTCGAAGGACATGTTGAATTATTCGGGCATTTCGAGGTAAGGATTGAACGAGAGGTTGGTGTTGATTGAAAGTAGCATTCCTAAGGACTCTATTAACATCGCTCCAATCGAATTCGTTAGTAAGAAATGAGCGAACCATAAATCCTTCCATGGACAACCCAATATATTGGGCAATGTCGGCTCTAGTTATCTCAATGTTTTGGCCACAAACAAAAGAGTGAAAGGTGGTGTTGTCGATAGTGTAGGTGAGATTAGCGAGAAATTCGAAGAGAAGTTCAGAATTGTAGGGAAATGCCAGGGTGAGTAGGAATTGGAAGGTGGTGGAAGTAAAGAGGCCCATTACCTCGAAATTAAGAGCAGCATGATTAAGCATTTTGGAAGGAGAAATTTTACAGGCTTTATATCTATGGTAGGCTTCCTCGTTTTCAGTATTAAAAAAATGAGCAGGTGGGCGACTCGACGAGGATGAGCTTCTAGCAGTCAACCGATCTCGTTTAGATATTGCAACAGGGCACGAAACTAGGTGAAGGAGTGAGTGTGGAAAGATTTGATTGAAAGGAACGGCCTAGCAAAGGGTTCTTATAGAAAATTTCGACAATCATACAGTTCGATTTTGGATCGTACAGTACGATAGTCAATCAATATCCTGACCATTCATTTCGGGAAAAGGCAGTCAAATCATACAGTACGATAAATATCGTATAGTACGATCAGGAGAATTTCAATCGTCCCGAGACCCTCAGTACGACTTTTGACCAAATGTTTCGTACTGTACGAACAGGTTTATCGTATAGTACGATACATAATAAAAATCATACAAAACAGCTTTAACTCATATTTATTCCTTATGCTGATGTGTATCATACCATACGAAAGGTATGTATCGTACAGTATGATAATCAGTAATGTCGTACCAAACGGATTTAATTCGTCCCAATCAGTTGCTGACGTGTATTGTATCGTATGAAGAAGAGATATTGTACAATACGATAGGAAATAATTTCGGATGCAAATCGTACAGTACGATGTATATCGTACTGTACGATCAACAGAGCCAAAATTTGCTTGTTGGTAGACGTTATGTAGATTGAGATGTATCGTATGGTACGATATGTGTATCATACAGTACAATGAACAGTCAAGGCAGAGTTTTTGTGTGGTGACTGTGTGATGATCAGGAGCAGCCCTATTTAAAAAAATATATCTTTTTTGTTTTTTTTTTGTTTTGTTTTTTTATGCAGTTATATCTATGACACCTAATCTAGTCCTCAAGGTGCTAAAGGTGTCAAAAGCTAGAGGTTTTGTGAATATGTCTGCTAGTTGATCTCCTGTAGCGATGTGATGCAATTCTATATCTCCCTTTGCAACGTGATCTCTAATGAAATGGTGTCTAATGTCTATGTGTTTCGTTTGAGAGTGTTGAATTGGGTTCTTAGAGATACAAATTGCACTTGTGTTGTCACACATGATCGAGATGGTTCCAACAGGTAGTCCAAGATCAAGAATTTGTTGTTTTAACTATAGTACCTGTGCAACACAATTTCCTACTGCAATATATTCTGCCTCGGCTGTGGAAAGTGCTACTGAGTTTTGCTTCCTACTGGACCAAGAAACTAATGATTGTCCGATGAATTGGCAGGTACCAGAGGTGCTCTTTCTATCTATCCTACATCCTGCAAAGTCAAAATCTGAGTACCCTAGGATTTCAAAGGAAGTGCTGTGTCTGGGATACCAAATTCCTAAGTT
>NW_021319404.1:29105-74135 GCF_001605985.2 Dendrobium catenatum
GACATGATCATTTTTTTCAAGGTTTTCTAAAACACTATTTTTGAAAAACAAGCTCTGATACCAATTGAAATTACTAAATGACAAGAGGGGGGTGAATTGTGAAAAACTTTTCCTCAATAAAAAGTAACCCTAAACAGGAGTTCTAATCTATTTGTTATTTTTGAAATTTTATAAGAGAAAACTTAAACAAATTTTCTTCCACAAATTTCACCACGCAATAATTATGAAAAATTAAGTGCAAGTAAAAGTAAATGACGATAAGGAAAAAAACACAGCAAGGATTTTTATAGTGGTTCGATCAAAATATGACCTATGTCCACTCCCCGGAGTCCTCCGCTCTGGGATTTCACTACCAAAAATAGTTCTCCTTTTGCCCCCCTCGGCAAGGAGGAGAAGCCTTTGCAAACCTCCCTTTCACCAACCCGGCGTGGCGGAGTGGCAAACTCTATTTTCGCACTCCTGGCAACGGCAGAGAACCTTCTTGTTTTTCTCCCTCCTGGAGAAGGCAGAGAACCTCGAGGTCACAGATGTAGACGAGCCTTTCCCTTGGAGATCCTCCCTCAAATTCTTCTAGGGCCACAGGAGGAGCAATGTGCAGCAAGTTCAGAGCAACCATGTGATCTCCCTCACACCTCTTCTCCCTCACAACACTCACCTTCTCCTTCCTCTCTCAACCCTAAAGAACTTCTCTAGAGCTCTCTCCCTTAGAATCCCTCTCTAACCACGTTCACCCTCTCTGTAATTTTTACTGAAAAAGGATGAGATTAACACCTAAAACGGGCTAAAAAAACCCTCTGATTTCAAAAGTAGCTGTTACTATTCGTACAGTACAATTCGACATCGTACAGTATGATCTTCATAAACAGACTTCGCCTGGTACGAAGATGTACGAACAGTCAAAAAACAATTCGTATTGTACGCTATAATATCGTACGGTACAAGCCACAAAATACTATTCATACAGGACGATGGTCTGGATGATGAGATGTCGTCACTGTTCATCTTATTGTACGATTACTATCATATAGTATGATGAAACAAAAACTAAGAGATCGTTCAGGATAATATACGGGATGATCATACTTCATCTCTATTCATCGTAGGGTACGATCTGGTTCGTACAGTAAGATGTTCAAATATAATTAGGCCTGGATTTCATGCACTAATCACGGGTTAATTTAAGAAAGTATTTAAAATAGATCGTACAGTACGAAAATGTTCGTACAGTACGAACGGCGCAAAATCACTTACTTAAACTAAACTATGGCTAGGGTTTTGGATCTGAACATTTCATACAGTACTAATATATTTGTACAATACGATCTATTCACAGAATCATCCACATAGCTGTGATCGTACGGTACGAATTAAAATCGTACAAAACGATCTCCAGAGAAGAAATTCTATTATATTTTACATTTAAAAACAAACTCTCCCCCTGTGTGTGTGCATGGTTGCTCTTACTCTTATGCATTTTGTGGCCAGACTCAAAATAATAAAATTATAATAAATAGAAAAATACAATATCTGACTCATACTCCTAATCTACCCGTTCTTGAGTCTTCCTTTTGTCCTGAGTCACTTGTGATCTTCCTGAAATGTTAGTACTCAAGGACAATAGCAAATAAACTAATATTCAATGAAAAAATGTTTCAAAACAATCATTATTTCGCATCATCAAAATCTCAAACTCGGGGTCATGGGTTGAAATATACGGGATGGTTAAGCTGGACTTAAATAAGGCTAGAGGAAACATTCAAAAACTTGATAGAGCATTGGTTGGTAGTCTGATGGGACATCGGTTTCCATTATGGTTTATGCAAAATGAGCTCCATAGGAAGTGGGGGCATCTTGGTTTAATGCAAATTACACCCATGGGCTCGAATTGTTTTCTTTGCTGGTTTGTAGATAAGGAAACTCGATATAATGTTATGATAGGTGGGCCTTGGTACATTGATGGTCAGATCATAGGGGTGGAACAATGGATACCTGGATTATAAACTAAATCTTTGAAGGGATTTAATTCTTCGGTTTGGATTAGGCTTCCAAACTTACCATTGGAATATTGGGATGAATCAAACCTAACGAGATTGGCTGCGAGCATTAGTGAACCGTTGTTTATGGATGAACAAACAAAACTATGGAATAGGTGTGCTTTTGCTCATATTCGTGTACCCCTTGACTTGTCTAAATGGTTTCCTAAGGGAGTGTGGGCACAAGG
Source organism: Dendrobium catenatum (assembly GCF_001605985.2). Taxonomy (NCBI): domain Eukaryota; kingdom Viridiplantae; phylum Streptophyta; class Magnoliopsida; order Asparagales; family Orchidaceae; genus Dendrobium; species Dendrobium catenatum. The sequence goes on from NW_021319404.1 coordinate 31,327, forward strand.
ACTGGTAATTTTTTTCCAACCAATTGAGTATGAGGGGATTCCATTGATTTGGTTGAATTGTCGCAAGGTTGGGCATAAATCTAAGGTGTGTAAGGAAACTTGTGTTCAGATTAGGTAGTTTGATAAGAAGGATAAAGAAATGTAGAATTTGTTGGGTTCAGTTGATATTGGGTTCAAGAATGATAGTGGCTTGGTGCACAGTGGGGTTATAATGCCGAACGTTGAAGCTACTTCTTCTCATGATTCGTATTCGGCTGTGGACACTAATCATGGGGAATGGACTATTGTTACTAGGTGGAGGAGACCAAACAATGCAAGAGCTGTAGTTAAATGACATAAACCTGCTCCTACTATGGTTACTAAATCGGTTTGGAGAGAGGTAAATAAATCTCAAAAAGATGTAAATGTTAAAGACATGGGTGGAAAACCTATTAATGATGAAATTGGTCTAATGGGAATAAAGAAGGATGACCATATTGGTTTGGGTATTTAGCTGAAACATTCAGTTGTACAGATTGTGGAAAGTGCACAATCACAAAAGATTTCAGATGTTGTTAGTTCTACTAGTTGTTCGTCTCAACCACTGGTAGAACAAGGATTTGTTGAGGATTTGGGAAATTTGCAAAGTAAGGAAAAGCTGGTTGCTAGCCGTAGGAATCAGGAGGAAGTGAGTCCATTGCTCAGGAGTTAACAAGGTTAATGATGTGTACAGAAAAGCCTCCATCATAGCCTTTAATTGCCAGAATTCTGAAAGTCTAAGAAAGCAATGTATGGATTTTGAAGCCTAAGAACAAGCAAGTCAGAAATGTTAAATCACGATTTTCTAAGGAATTGGCACTCACTTGCGCATTATAGAATTTACCTGGAGTATGGAGGAGCAAAAATATGAAGACTGATTTGGTCTCTTGTTCTTTGGAACAATTTGTGAATGTTATTGATAAAACTTATGGTATGAAGGGTAGTGATGTTGATTTGGGTGGAGTGGAAGTTTACCATGAACCAGGTGTTTTTCTTAATAATCTGAGCGGTGGGGACGCTTCCCCTATGGTAAATAATGTTATGCTGGAATTATAGAGGTGCTCGTAAGAAGGAGATTGGGGAATTACTTACGATACCTCATTGGGGAGAATGATATCAACTTTGTTGGGCTTTTGGGAAACTAAGATGGAATCTTTCTCTAGAAAGGAAATTGACAAACTTGCTGGTAGAGATTGGGAGTTTGTCTTTTAGCCAGCTGTTGATAATGCAGGTGGAATTTTGGTTTTCTGGAAGAGTAATGTGGTGTCTTTATAGGTTATTTTTAAGTCCAATCAATGTATCATTGGGAGACTTACCAATGATCAGAATATTGTTTGGGACGGGGCTGAGGTATATGCTGATAAAGATAGGTATGTAAGGCGACAAGTTTGGGAGGACATATCTATTCATCATACATTGGATTCCTCTTTGCTGGAGGGGGGATTTCAATTGTATCATGTCTTAGGAGGACAAGAAGGGGGGCAAGGCATTTCATTTTTCTCCAGATTATATGGGTGAGTTTTTGTTGGTAAATGATTTGATTGATCCTGGTTTCAACAGTCCTGCTTTTACTTGGACAAAGAATAAAGATGCAAGGAGAAGATTTTTTTCACAGTTGGACAGATTTCTGATAAGCTCTTCAATTATGGATTTTTTCCGGGGGGTAAAATTTAAGCATCTTACTAGACTTGCATCTTACCATTGCCTTATTTTGTCCACTGTCTAAGGTGAATTAAGGAGGGCATTTTCCCATTGGATAAAATTTCAGGATATTTGGGCTAGTTATCCAAAGGCTTAGCAATTACTTTGGGAGAAATGGAGGGTGGAGGACATGGGTTCTGAAGCAGCTAAACTTCAGAAGAAATGCCAAAGAACCTTGAAAGCAATGTTCTTTTGGAGTAAGAACAAACTTAAACAACTTAATCAATTGAAGGAGGAGCTAGATAAGGAGATAAAATGTTTACAGGAATTGGAATGCTTTCCAAATGGGTTAACTGAAGTTCAAACGGAGGCCTTAAGATATAAGGTTCAATTATTGAATAGTACTCTTGCTAGAATTATGACATGGTGGAGGCAAAGAGCTAAGCTGAAATGGATTGAGGAAGGGGATGGGAACACACTTCTTCCACTTCATGGTGTCTGCTAGAAGGAGAACTAATGAAATTAATTCTATGAAACATTCAGATGGGACTGTTGTAACTAAGCTAAGGGAGATTTTGAATGTTATTCATGGTTTTTTTGAGCAGAAATGGAGAAGGAATGTGATTGTTGAGAACGGTTGGCCTTCATTTGAATCCCAAAGGAGTTTCCTGGAAAGTTATGTTGAAATCCTTGATAATGAGGTTACAAAAGAGGAGATTTAAAATTCTATTTCTTCTTTTGAGCGAAATATATCACCAAGAAGGGATGGGGTTACGGCCTCTTTCTTTAAGCTATTTTGGGAGATTGTTAGGGAGCAAGTTATGAAAGCTTGCTTGAAATTTTTTGCTTCTGGTACTATGGATCCATGTTGGAAAGAGACGGTTGTAGTCCTCTTACCTAAAGTTGTTAATCCAGAACACCTGTCCAAATTAAGGCTGATTAGTCTTTGCCAAACAATATATAATATTGTTGCAAAGGTGTTAGTAAATAGAATCAAAGGTGTGTTGCTGAAGCTTATTTCTGAAGAACAAGCAGCATTTGTACCGGGCCACTTTATTTCAAACCACTGCGTACTTGGTCAGGAGTTGATGAATAGATTCAAAGTTTCCAAATCAACTTTGGGTTTGATGGCCTTGAATGTAGACATGGAGCAAGCATATGACAAGATGAGTTAGAGGACATTGGAACTTGTTATCAAGCATATTAATTTCCCTCCTAAGTTCAGCTCCTGGGTGCTCAACTGTGTTCAAGGTCCAAAATTCACAATCTTCATTAATGGACGGCTAACAGATGGGATTATTGTGGATTATGGTTTTCATCAGGGGTACCCTTTATCACTCTACTTGTTCATTCTGTGTTCTGAGCTTTTATCTGCCCATATTCATCAGAACTTCAAGGAGATAGGTGTACTAATAAGTGTGGGGGACCTCCTGTCTCCCACCTTCTTTATGTCGATGATAATTTACTTTTTGCAGGTGCCAATATTCCTATTGTTAGGAAAATTACATCCATTTTGGAGGATTATTGTTCATGGGCAAGCCAACGAGTTAACTCGAATAAATTTGCAATTCTTTTTAGCAAGATGACTTCTTCTACTACAAGAGCAAGGCTTGCAAAGATGACTGGCTGCAGAAAGGTAGATGAACTGGACAATAGTTGGCGACAAAATCATGGATTTGAGGTTAATGTAAACTGTCATGTTAGTTATTGTGTGATTAAAAATATGGATCATATTACTATAGGTTGTAAACTACTATGGGAAGTTTTGAATGTGATGGATAGTTAGGGGTTTTATACTCCACGATTCACATGTTTTATGGAGTTGCAGTTAGCATTGGAAAATAACGTCAAGGAAAATGATATTTCTATGTTGCTCTATTGTATTGCAGTTTTTTACAGCTGAACAAATAGAAATTTGATCAAACATGGTAAGAAGTGTTGTACGCCTGTGTTTATGGAAGCAAGTATTTTAGAAGTTCTCAATCAAGGTCGGTTTTCTTTTCACTTGGAGCAACGGGATACTATTTAATCCTTTGTATTGTCTTCATCCTCTTCTTGGTGTCCCCCCTACAGGTTGGTTGAAGGTTAATGTTGACGGAACTCTTCTTAGATCTAATGCAGGGGGAATTGGCATTGTTATTAGGGATAGCTTGGGCAAGCTGATTATTGTGGCTGGTTGGAGTATTTGCCACTGGGATAGTCCGAGGTTGAGATGATGGAAATTCATTATATTGACAAGCTAGTTTTGGATTGGATGTATAATCCCAAAGGGATTATTTTGGAAGGAGATAATGCAAGCCTGATTATGTACTTGCAAAAGTTTAATTTTAATTAACTATGGAAGCAACAGCCAGATGATTGGGAGAAATGGAGTTGGATCAAGTTGTTCCAATAGGTGCTGTTTGTGCATACATATAGAAGATTATACATGGAGGCCCATTTTTATGCTTAAAGAGCATTAGATGGTTCTTTTTTTGGGACATAGAAGATAGAAACATTTGTATTCCTCAAGAATTTTTTGATATTCTTGATGATGATAGTTTCTCTCTTTCTCTAGCTTAAGGTCGTGTTAGCTATTTCTTTTCTTTACTTAGATGTAATTTTTTTTATTGAATGCAAATGCAAAAGTTTAGCTCTCCTCTCTCCCTCTCTCTCTCTACTCTCTCCCTCTTCCTCTCTCATTCCTCTCTCTCTATCTCTCTCTCTATCCCTCTCTCTCTCTCTCAATCTCTCTCCCTCCCTCTCTCTCTCTCTCTCATTCTCTCTCTCTCTCTTTCTCTCTCTCTCTCTCTCCCTCACTCTCTCTTGCCCCCCCCCTCTCTCTCTCTTTCACTCCCTCTCATTTCCCTCTCCATCTCTCTCTCTATTTGTTCCCTTTTCTTTCTCTCACTAGAGTGGGTTAGAGAGAGAAGCTCTGGGGATGACTAGAGGGGGTGGCCCTAGGTCGCCTCCTCCAAATGGGGGAAATGGCGACAGTATATTTAGCAATAGGAAGGACAAGAAGCAAGGAAATTGGTGGCAAGTGCTATCCACTGATGATCCCGATGGTGGGACTCCGGCGTTGGCAGCATAAGGGATGGCTCTACCATCCAGATCTCCTGGGATCGGCCGGTTCTTGGCCTCTTACCCTAAAGGAGTTGCTCTCCATGATGTTTGGGAGGAGAAAGAACCAGATCTATGGGTGTTGTTAGATCTGGGAAGGAGAATATCCAAGCCCCAGCCAAGGGCACGAAGCCGTGCAGTCCTGTGGCTACTATTTTGTATGAGACGATGTCAAAGTTTATGCACCCAGAAGGCAAGTTTGCTCTGGGTATTAACTCCCTGATAACAAAGCCCTTTACGGTACGGGAGCTCATCATGGGCGCTATAAGAATCTCCCTCTGGCTGGGAGTGCTTATAATGGCAGATCTGCTCTTGAGACTGCATCTGGCTTTGAGGCGACGACTGTGCCGATAAGAGCAGCTACTTGGCTTTGGGTTTTTCCCGAGTTATTAGCTCATCCAATGTGTTGGAAGGAGAAGAAAGGCAAGCAGATGGTCTTTCTGATATGGAAGATGATAGGAGTGAGGGATGTGCCCGGGTGGAAGAGAACCAGGATTTCGTCTTAGGTGGAGAGGTTGAACTCAATCGGGAGACCTATCCTGGGAAAGATATGGAGGATTTGGGTGGGGGTTTTAATGCCCAAATAGAGATGGATGCTGACTAACCAAGGTCGCACATCAAGGATGTTAAGAGAGTTGCTATTTGCATGTTTTACATTCTTGCAACTTGTATTATTTTGATGATTTCAAATATTATTGTTTTATGTATATATATCTCCTAACATTTTTTGAAAGATTTATTTTTGCTCTAGTGTGTACTAACATTTCACGAAAATCAACTCCAAGCTATGAAGACTTCAAATCAAATTTAGCAAATATTCATTTGTAAAATATAAGTTTTGAATTGAGAGGGAGTGATTGTAATTGAGTGAAAAATCACAACACACACACTTGGGGGAACAATTTTTATGAACTGAATGTACGGGACGAACCTAGTTTGTACTGGACGACCATGTCAATTAAGCCCTCAGAAGTGCAATGGATCGGACATACAGGGAGAAATTATTCTAAGTCCTAATCATCCAGGACGAATTTAACATTCGTCCCAGTATGAACATCTTGAGAATCTCACTTTGCATTATTCGTCCAGACGAAATTAACCTTCATCTCTGGATGAAACACTCTGTATAAAATTGTACTGGACGAAATTAACCTTCATCTCTTGACGAAACTCTCTATATAAAATTATCCAGGATGGAACTAGTTTGTCCAAGGACAAACCGAACCAACTTACCTTAGTTGGTTACATCCTTCAGTGATTTTGGAACCGACCTATGGAATAACCGTTTCGTACCGGACCAACCTAGTTTGTACGGGACGATTAGAGTGTATGAACATAATTCATACCAATATACATCAGGATCGTTTCTAACACTTTAAGTAAAATCGTCCGAGACGATCCACGATTGTACGAGACGATCCATTTCGTGATAACTTAAAATTTCTGCAGTTTTGGATGATTTTTCTTGTCTCTCCTATATAAGGTCCAATTTTTACTGCCACCAAATCTTTTTGCTCATTGATCTCCGTGCCTATTGAAAGAAGAGTCAAGGATAGAGTGAGAGAGAGCATTCAAGGAAGGATTTCTACCACTGGAGCGTGAAGGCTTCGCTTGGTGTTCAAAAGTAAGATTTTGTACTTGTAATTTGAGATTACTTCACTCTTTTTCTTTTTTCCTTCTAGATATCTTGTGAGAAGATCTGTCAAGGAGATCGGGTTCTCTGCCCACACTAGGAGAGTGTGAAAGGATGAAGGGTTCTCTTCCCACACTAGGAGAGTGTGAAAGGACGAAGGGTTCTCTGCCCACACTAGGAGAGTTTGAAAGGACGAACGGTTCTATGCAAATACTGAGGATAGTGTAAAAGGATGACGGTTCTCTGCCTCACCGGGTATTGGTGGAAAGAGTGTTTGTAAAGGCTTCTCTGCCTTTTGTGGGTGCAAAAGGTGAGACACTATTAGTATTAGTGTAATAATCAGAGGGTGCCTTTGGGGAGTGGATGTAGGTCTGGTTTAGACCGAACCACTATAAATCTTGTGTCGTTTCTTTTTACTGCTTTTTATTTTCTACATTTTTTTTAAAAAAGTTGTGGTTGAAAAAAAAAACTTTTTATAAATTTTTTTGTTAAAGTTTAATTTTGGTTCAAAAGATCAAAAACAGGGAAAATTTTTAAACTACCAATTCACCCCCCCCCCCTCTTGGTAGCATTGGGACATTAACTTAGGTTTAACAACCTATTCACTAGACTCAACAAGTGGTATCAGAGCTCTGTTTCAAAATCATAAGTTTAAACTACTTTTTGATTAACGTAAATGGCTACATTTGAAAACTGAAATACACATGAAAGTTACTCTATTACTAGACCTCCACTGTTTGACAATATACCTTTTGATTTTTGGAAAACAAGCATGTCTACCTTCTTACAATCGCTTGATTATCGTATGTGGATCTTAGCCCAGAAAGGTTATACAAAACCAACTAGATTAGTTGATGGTGTCAGGGTTGAAACACCTTTTGTAGACTGGACTATAGAAGAACGTGACTTAGCACAACTAAATGTTAAATATTTAAATAGTTTCTTTTGTGCTTTAAAATCTGAAGACTACATGTGGGTTTCCACTTGCAAATGTGGAAAGGACATATTGGATAGACTTTGTATAACTTTTGAGGGGACTAATGAGGTTAAGCAATCAAGACTTAATATCTTATTACATGATTATGAATTATTTTGCATGAAACCAAATGAATACATTTCTGATACGTGCACAAGATTCACACAAATAGTCACCTCTTTGCATGCACTTGGTAGGGAACTAACGAATGCTGAAATTGTTAATAAGATTCTTCGCTGTTTACCTACTGCTTATGATACAAAAATTACTGCAATTACAGAGTCTAAAGATCTAAACATTTATTCTATTGATAATCTTCTTGGTTCACCTATTGCTTACGAGCAAGGAGTTAGTCAAAGAAAGATTGATGCAGGTGAACCACGATAGGAGAAGAACATAGTACTGAAAGTGGAAGAGTCTGAGAGTGAACACTCACAACTTGAGGATGAAGATGATATTGCTTTAATGACTAGACAATTTAGAATCTTTTTGAAGAGGAAGCAGAAGAGAAACCAGCAATGGAATAAAGGTAAATTTAACAGAAATGGCAAAGTTTCTAATGAAGTGATTTATTATGAATGCAGGAAACCTGGACATATCAAGACTGATTGCCCAAAACTCAAAGCCACTCTTAGCAAGGAGAAGGTAGAGGAGAAACTAACTGTAAAGAAGGGAAAGAAAAAGTTTCAAAGAGCTTTTTGGGCGGACTCTGCTTCAGATTCATCAGAAACTAAAAAAGAAGAAGAAGTCACCAATCTTTACTTGATGGCAGATAGTCTTAATCAGTCAGATCAAGAAGAAGTAAGTGACTTAACTTATGATGAATTTTTTGAAATTTCTAAACACATGCATGATGCATATAGGAAAATGAAAAAGATGAATGCTAGTGTAAGTTTAGAATTGGAAGAGCTTAAAAAAGAACATGAAATCCTTAGGAAAGATCATGCTTTAATAGATGACAATCACATGAAACTACTCGATGAATTTAATGACTTGAATAAAAATCATGAGAATTTAAAATCATCCTATACTGATCTTGAAAAAGAATTTAAAAAATATAAGGATGAATCAGAGAGCAAAACATATCGAATCAATTATATAAATCGGATCGTGGAAGATATGAATTCATTTTATAAGTTGAAAATAAAAGCTCTCGAGGATAATAGGATACCCCCCAAACTTGAAGATTTTACAAATCCTAAATTTTGTCCTAAATATATGGAATCCCTTAGAAGACAAACAAATGGTATAAGACATAGGAATACTTTTTCTATTGTTAAATGTAATAATTGTGGATTATTTGGACATATAGCACATGCATATACGTTGAAGATGAAATCTAATTTGGTGTGAAGACCTAAGATGCATAAACCGAGACATATCATACATACATCTGATTATAAATTGCTAAAAAGAGAACCCAAACTTGTTTGGGTTCCCAGGTCTAACATTTGCAGGGTCGCTCTCACACCAGACCCCGTGAGAGCATATGGTACCTGGACAGTGGATGTTCAAAGCATATGACTGGAGTTACTGCTCAATTCATAACGCTGGAAGCCGTGAGTGGAGGCAATGTTACACTTGGAGATAACACCACAAAGAAAGTGGCTGGATCATGTATGATTGGAAATTTGAAAAACTTTTTTATAGACAATGTGTTATTGGTTGAAGGCTTAAAGCATAATTTGTTAAGTATAAGTCAGCTATGTGATAAGGGTTATAGTGTAAAATTTTTTCATACTAGCTGCATATTAAGCCTAAATGGGAAAGATATGTTAAATGGTAAAAGGGTAAACAATGTTTATATGCTAGATTTAAATTGCATTCAAACTCCTACTACTTTTTGTTTGAAAACTATTTTTGATGAATCATGGCTTTGGCATAGGAGACTTTGTCATTCTAGAATGAAAAACCTTAGGATGATTACCCAAAAGAATTTAGTAAGAGGTATACCAAAACTAGACTTTACTAAGGACCACCTTTGTGATGCATGTCAATTAGGAAAGCAAGCGAAGTCCTCTTTTCAGTATAATAAGGATCATAGGACTAGTAAATCATTAGAAATCTTACACAAGGATCTTTTTGGATCAGTTGGAACTGTGAGTCTAGGAGGGAAGGTATACGAATTTGTTAATGTTGATGATTACTCAAGATTCACTTGGGTTAGATTTCTATTTCATAAGAGTGAATTATTTGAGGAATTTAGAAATTTTTCGACTTGGATTCAAAGAAAATTAGGGTGTGAAATTATTTCTATACAAAGTGATCATGGAGGAGATTTTTGAGAATGAGATATTTGAAAATTTTTGTAAGGAGAAATGAATTGATCACAACTTTTCTGCACCTGGAACCCCTCAACAAAATGGGATTGTCGAAAGAAAAAAACAAAATATTAATAGAAGCCGCCCAAGCAATGTTGGCAGAATACTCACTTCCTAGATATTTTTGGACTGAGGCGGTTAGCACTGCATGTTATGTTTTGAATAGGGTGAATGTAAGATCTAAATTAAATAAAACACCCAATGAGTTGCTAAAAGGCAGAACACCTAATTTGTCACATTTGCATGTTTTTGGTTGCAAGGTGTTCATTCATAATAATGAAAAATATGCCTTAGGAAAATTTGATCCAAAATCAGATGAAGAAATTTTTGTTGGATACTCAAGTGTTGAAAAATCTTATAGGATATTTAATAAAAGAACTTTGATTATTGAGGAAACCATATATGTTATATTTGATGAATCTAGAAATTTGGAAGAGCCAAATGTTATTGAAGATGAGATTGAGGATAACTCCCAAAAGATTGATAGAATAAACTTGGAAGAAAATGTGGAAGGGAATTTAGAAATAGAAAACCCTTTGCCTAGAGATTTGAGATTTTCTAAAAACCACCCAAAGGAATTGATTATAAGTGAACCTAGTGAGGGTGTTAGAACTAGGCGTGGATTAAACAAGGAAGTCAATCATTCAGCCTTTATTTCAACTATAGAACCCACTAATATTGATCAAGCACTTTCTGATGAATTTTAGATATTGGCCATGCAAGAAGAGTTGAATCAATTTGTAAGAAATAAAGTTTGGGAATTAACTTCAAGGCCAAAAGATCAAAGTGTTGTTGGAACTAAGTGGGTATTCAAAAATAAAATGAATGACTCAGGTGTAGTCATTAGAAATAAGGCGAGATTAGTTGCTAAGGGGTATAATCAGATTGAAGGAATTGATTTTGAAGAGACTTTTGCCCCTGTAGCCAGACTTGAAGCAATTAGGGTTTTGCTAGCCTTTGCCTGTTTTAAAGGATTCAAATTATATCAAATGGATGTGAAAAGTGCCTTCTTAAATGGGATAATTAAAGAAGATGTTTTTGTAGAACAACCACCAGGTTTTGAAAATTCAAAATACCAAAATCATGTTTTTAAATTGAAAAAGGCATTATATGGATTAAAATAGGCATCTAGGGCTGGTATGAAAGGTTGAGCACCTTCTTACTTAAAAAATCTTTTGAAAAAGGAAGTGTGGATACAACTCTTTTTCTTAAGAAATTTAGAAAGGATATACTCATTATTCAAATTTATATGGGTGATATCATTTTTGGTTCTTCAAATAAAAATCTTTGTGATGATTTTTCTAAAATAATGAGTAGTGAATTTGAAATGAGTCTAATGGGAGACCTAAATTACTTTCTAGGTTTTAGCATTAAGCAACTTGAGGAATCTACATTTCTTAGCTAATCAAAATATATTAAGGACATCCTTAAAAATATGAAATGGATAATGCTAAACCTGTTAGTACACCAATGAGTTCCTCAGTTCAGTTGGATAAGGATCTTAAGGGAAAATCTGTTTATTAAAAGAAATTTAGAGGGATTATTGGATCTTTACTTTACTTGACTGCTAGCCTACCCGATATCATGTTTAGTGTTTTCTTGTGTGCTAGATTTTAATCAGATCCAAAAGAGTCACATTTGACAACAGTGAAAAGGATTTTAAGATGTTTGCTAGAAACTCAGAACTTAGGAATTTGGTATCCTAGGTTTAGCTCTTCATTTGAAATTATCGATTATTCAGATTATGAATTTGTAGACTGTAGGGTGGATAGAAAAAGCACTTCTAGAACATGTTAATTCATTAGAAATTCATTAGTTTTATGGTCTAGTAGAAAACAAAATTCAGTGGCCCTATCTACTGCAGAAGCTGAATACATTGCTTTAGGAAGTTATGTGGCACAAGTTCTTTGGTTAAAACAACAGTTGATTGATTTAGGATTAACTATAGGCACTATACCAATTTATTGTGAAAATACTAGTGCTATCTACATTTCTAAAAATCCTCTGACATAAGGCATCATTTCATAAGCGATCATGTATCCAAGGGAGAAATTGAACTTACCCATATTTCAACTAAAAATCAACTTGCAGACATTTTTACAAAACCTTTAGACTTTGATACTTTCAGTACATTAAAAACAAGGCTTGGAGTGATTTATTTAAATGCTTAGATAAAAATGTTTTTATGCAACATTGATATTTTTTATTTGTGTTCATTATGTTTTCTAGTTAGTTTATGTGATATTTTCTTCTTAAAAAGGTATGTATTTAAGTATTGTCTTGTTTGTTTTTATTCGTTTTTATTCTGAGTGCAAAAATGTGAATTTGTGGTCATCATTGTCCGAAACAAAAATTTTTCGTACGGACGATTTGTGTAATATGACAAACTATGTGATTTTGAACCGTTTTAAGAGCAGTTTTTAATGTAATTCATCTGTACGATCGTCACGATCGTCCGGGATGAAATATTTTTCAAACGACGGGATGAATGAATGCAGCAGTTAAATGGATAAGATATTTTTTAATATGAACTTCATCCATACGAACCTTTGGTTCGTCCAGACGAACATATGTCGGTTCATAGCGTGGCACGGTTTCCAACTGCCATAAAAATGAATTAAATTCCTGATCGTCCGGACGAACACATGTTCGTCTATACGATCATTTTAGTCAAAAGCCTGTACGAAAGGACGCTTCGTAAGTTGTGTGTTTACAAAAAGTCGTTTCTTTTTTTACTCATTCGTTCGTCCATACAAAAATTTTTCGTACGGGACGAATCGAATTCGTATGGGATGAACTAAAATTTTGTCTGGTACGAACAGTTATTTTTTTCCATAAATTGACAGCATTTTTTACTGAACAGTCACATTCACACATCTCTTTCAAACATTTCTTCTCTCAAGATCTTTCAATGGCAAGTTCTATCAAGCGCCAAAAGTCTTTGACTAAGGGTCCACCAAGTAATACTTCTGAAAATTTCCTTTCTAAAGCCAAGAATCCTATGCTAGGTTTGTTTCTGTGAAAATTACCCTATCTAGAGTACTCCTACAGGAAGAATTAACTTTTAAGGTAATGATCTTGTTTACCTCTACTCAGTTTGGCTTAATCCTCACCTTAGTACACTTCTACAACAAGGAAACCTTTCATTATTTTTTAGCGAACATGTCTTTCAACTCCGACCATAGTTCCATTGTTTTTAAAAAGAAAGTTGAAATCACCAAGGCTGACTATGGTATCTTCCTAAACTTAAGGACTGAAGGATTAAGAGCACACACCTTAACCTCCACAAATTTTAATTGGACTGAAGTAAATCGAATAATTAGACGAGTAAACTTTAAGGATCATTTACCTAAGGTAGCAACTTTAGTTTGTGATGCCCGTATCATCCAGCACGTACTTAGAACTTCTATTATACCTAAAGCTGGTGATAGAGTCAATATCACACCTCTTCTTTCTATTGTTACCTTCTTGATAATGACCAGACAACCTATAGATGAGGCCCAACTTCTAATTAACAACATTTATGGCCTTTTTAAAATTGGTCATGTTGATCATAAAAGAAAGAAGAACATAGACTTAGGACATCTGATTGCCTATATTTTGGAAAAGAAATATAATTTGATTCATCTAGAATAAGATTTTGAAGAATCACTCTACTACAACGATGCATCCTTTAGAGCTATCTTCAATAAGGAAGAGCCTAGAAAAACTCATGTTGTTCTGAGTGAAACAGAAGAAGAAGCTGAACCTACATCTGCTACTGAACCAAATTATCAGAATTTGGTTCAAAGATTTGACAATTTAGAGGCTCATTTTGATCAAAGGTTTCATCAAATTGAAACTCATTTACAGTAGCATGATATTCAGTACAATCAAGATATGGGATTTATGCCTGATCAGATAAATAACATAAATACCAACATGCTTATGATGAGTAGTTACTTCAACTTCTTTGGTGCAACACAACTACCTCCTCCTCCAGATCAAGCTTCATCTGAATGATTGTTGTGTTTGTTATGTGTTTCTTTGTAGTTTATGTGTTTGTTATGTGTTTATGTGGTTTATGTGTTTGTTATTTTCCTTTAGATTGTTGTATTTTCAAAACTTTTCAACTAGAGTAAACAACTTGCAATGAAATTAAATGCGTAAGAAAAATAAGAAAGAACACACCAGATTTATAGTGGTTCGGTCTATAACCAGACCTACATCCACTCCTCGGAGGCACCCTCCGAGTATTGCACTAATACCACAAAGTGACTCTCCTTTTTCCCCCCAGCAAGGCGGAGAATCCTGTACAAAATCACTTTCACCTTCCCTGGTGCGGCGGAGTAGCCGGGTTCTTTGACACCAAAGAGATCTTCTTCTCGCAAAAACTTCCCTCAAGACGACCCTTGAATCCGATGGTACTGAAGTGCAAGTTCACCGGAGCAACCGTGTGAATATCCCCTCCACACTCCCTTGAAATCCCCTCCAAGGATCTTCTCCCTCTCAAACTCCACAATTTCCTCTCTCCCTTTCAAGTTCTCTCTTCTAGTTTTCTCCAAAAGAACGAAGACACAATGACTGCCAAAGATACACTTTGTCTTCCTTTTACACTCTTCAAGTGTCGGCAGAGAACCGGACCAATGTTGTTGAACTTCACTTGAGAGCCTTCGCCGGAGCAACCGTGTGAATATCCCCTCCACACTCCCTTGAAATCCCCTCCAAGGATCTTCTCCCTCTCAATGATCTCTCTCAAGAGAAAACATCTCCAAAGGTACTTGTAATAGTTTCTAGGACTCCTTATATAAAAAGGACATGAAAAACCATCCAAAAAACTGCTAAAAACATATTTTTCTGCTCACTGGATCGTCCCGTACGAAATTGAATTAGTACGGATGAACTGTGTAAAAAACTATCCCATACGAACCAATTGTGCATCTGTACGAACCAATTTCATCCTGGACGAAATAGGTTCATCCCGTACGAAAACAATTTCGTCCGGTACGAACAGTTATATCAAAAGTTGGTTCCGAAAACTACAGAACGTTGCCAGAAACTGCCATAGTCAGTTCCCATCGTCCTGGACGAACATGACTTCTTCTGGACGAAATTTTTACAGAGAGAAACTTGTCCTGTGACGAAAATGATTTCATCTGGACGATCAGGACTTAGAAAAATTTTCTTGTTTAGTTCCTGTTCGTTCCATTGCTCTAACAAAGAGATAACTGATCGGATCGTCCTGTACGAACAATGTTCGTCCCGTACGATCAGCACAAAAACTTTTTCAAGATCTCCTTTTATGTGTGTGAATTTATTCACTCAATTACAATCACTCCCTCTCAAATTTAATTCAAATAAAAAGTACAAGCTTCAAATTCTCAAAGTATCTCATGCTGAATTTGATTTGAAGTCTTCGTAGTCTGGAGTTCGATTTTCCTGAAATATTAGTACACACAAGAGCAAAAACAAATCATCCAAAAATTGTTAGGTGATAACAACACATAAAACAATAATATTTGGAATCATCAAAACTATACAAGTTGCAATAATGTAAAACATGCAAATAGCAACTTTCCTAACACAAAGCACCACATGTGTTAGTTACTTATTTCCGGACTCTTTTAATCTCCTAATTCAAATTGATCTTATGTTCATTTATAATTATTATTGAAATTTAAAATATAAAATTTTTTATTCATCCTTTTTGCAATGATTTTCTTTATCTTAATGTCTAAATTGACTCATGTCTTTGAAAAATTCTTTTCATTATCTATGTTATATCTCTTCTTAAATTATATGAAATTCTATGATTTTTCTAATGTTTTAATTTTATATGCATACCTTATTTCAATCACTTTTAAGATTAAATTATCAAATGAATTTCATACTTCTGCTATATTTCAAAACATCTTTTCTTCTTCACTTTTACTGTTGTAAAAAAGGGGGAGACATTATATGTTTGTTTTGTTGTTTTTGTTTGATTTAGTTGTGTATTTTGTTTATTTGTTGTTTTTGTTTGATTTAGTTGTGTGTTTTGATTGTATAAAATTTTGAATAAACTTATGCCTCCTTATTTTTCATGTATTCATCAATTCAGGGGGAGTTTAGGAGATTCTTAGAATTTGAAATCCTACAAACAATAATTATTTTGCCATCATAAAAAAGGGGGAGATTGTTAAGAGAGTTGTTATTTATATGTTTTATATTCTTGCAACTTATATTATTTTGATAATTTCAGATATTATTGTTTTATGTATATATATCTCCTAACTTTTTTTGGAAGATTTATTTTTGCTTTAGTGTGTACTAACATTTTAGAAAAATCAACTCCAAGCTATGAAGACTTCAAGTCAAATTAAGCAAATATTCATTTGTAAATTATAAGTTTTGAATTCAGAGGGAGTGATTATAATTGAGTGAAAAATCATAACACACAGACTTGGGGGAACAATTTTTATGAACTGATCGTACGGGACAAACCTAGTTTGTACGGGATGATCATGTCAATTAAGCCCTCGGAAATGCAATGGATCGGACATGCAGGGAGAAATTTTTCTAAGTCCTAATCATCCAGGATGTATTTAACATTCATCCCAGAACGAACGTCTCGGGATTCTCACTTTGCACTGTTCGTCCAGACAAAATTAACCTTCATCTCTGGATGAAACTCTCTGTAAAAAATCATATTGGACGAAATTAACATTTATCTCTGGACGAAACTCTCTATATAAAATCGTCCAGGACGAAACTTGTTCTTCCCAGGACGAACCGAACCGACTTACCTTAGTTGGTTATGTCCTTCAGAGAATTTGGAACCGACCTATGGAATAACCGTTTCGTACCGGACAAACCTAGTTCGTACAGGAAGATTAGAGTGTACAAACATAATTCGTACCAATATACATCAGGATTGTTTCCGACACTTTAAGTAAAATCATCTGAGACGATCCACGATCGTTCGGGATGATCCATTTCGTGATAACTTGAAATTTCTATAGTTTTGGACGGTTTTTCTTGTCTCTCCTATATAAGGTCCAATTTTTACTGCCACCAAATCTTTTTGCTCATTGATCTTCATGCCTATTGACAGAAGAGTCAAGGAGAGAGTGAGAGAGAGCATTCAAGGAAAGATTTCTACCACTGGAGCGTGAAGGCTTCGCTTAGTGTTCAAAAGTAAGATTTCCTACTTCTAATTTGAGATTACTTCACTCTTTTTCTTTCTTCCTTCTAGATTTCTTGTGAGAAGATCTGTCAAGGAGATCGAGTTCTCTGCCCACACAAGGAGAGTGTAAAAGGATGAAGGGTTCTCTGCCCACACTAGAAGAGTGTGAAAGGATGAAGGGTTCTCTGCCCACATTAGGAGAGTGTGAAAGGATGGACGATTCTCTGCCAACACTGAGGATAGTGTAAAAGGACGACGGTTCTTTGCCTCACTGGGTATTGGTGGAAAGAGTGTTTGTAAAGGCTTCTCCGCCTTGCTGTGGGTGCAAAAGGAGAGATACTATTGGTATTAGTGCAATACTCAGAGGGTGCCTCTGGGGAGTGGATGTAGGTCTGGTTTAGACCGAACCACTATAAATCTTGTGTCGTTTATTTTTACTGCTTTTTATTTTCTGCATTTTTTTAAGTTGTGGTTGAAAAAAAAAACTTTTTAAAAAAAATTTCATTAAAGTTTACTTTCGGTTCAAAAGATAAAAAAGAGGAATAATTTTTAAACTACCAATTAACCCCCACCTCTTGGTAGCCTTGGGAAATTAACTTAGGTTTAACAACCTATTCACTAGACTCAACAAAGGAGACGAGGAAACTTCAATAGACTACCTGATCGGACATTATTGGGGATTCTGCCTGGACTGTCCCGTAGCTCTTGAATGAACATGTTGGTTTCTTGGTGCCCAACGATTGTTCGGCTGAGGATTACTCGAATCAAGGCTCGGATTTAGCTAGGATGGATGATGATTATACTAGTCATAGGTGTGAATCTCCTCTGGTTATAGCAGCTACCCTTAATTCCAACTCTTGACATTGCCCACAACCTGTTTGTGGAAATGCCTTAGGAGTGTTGGCTTGTGCTGCTCAGCATCAACAAATCGTACGTACAAATCTTGCGCCCATGGGAGGCCCCCCGGCTAGCCCCTTTGCTTGCAACAAGCTTTAATGTGTCCCTTTGAGTAGACTAAGAAGGGAAGTGTTCCTTGGTAAAGATTGGAAGTCCATGGATCCAAAAATTGAAGTGGTAAGGCATAACATTGCCAAACTGGATTGGGCACTTGTGACGAAGGTGTTGGGGCATCTCATTGCCTTTCCTTATCTTCTTAGTGAGCTCAAGAGGAGATGGTACCAATTTAGAGACTTTGATGTTATCACCACCACACCCAACTCGTTCATTTGCTTGTTCACAAGCCCGGAGGCTAGAGATGCCGTTCTCATGAGTGGGCCTTGGATCATTGCCGGCAATATTATTGGCATGGATAAGTGGTCCCCTAATTCCTCCCCCAACTCTCTACATGTTATGCACTCCCCAATTTTGATTCATCTACCACAATTGCCTATCGTCTATTGGGATGCCGACAATATCAACCGGATTACCAACATGCTCAGAGACCCCTTATGGATGGATTCACATACTAGCTCGTGGGGGGAATCTTCCTATCCTCGAATTTGTGTCCGGATAGATCTCGCAGATGCTTCTTTCAGGGATAATGATCAATGACATCACATTGGCACTTTTTTCAAAGAGTGGAGTACGAGGGCCTAACCATTTTTTGTTTTGATTGTGTTTTCATTGGACACACCAATGGGAGCTGCTCTATGAAGATGTCTAGCAATGCTCCGGCTGCCCCCTCGGCACAAGCACCCCTGGCTGCCAAGTCCACTCACGAAGGACTCTCTACGCACGTCCACTTGAATGACCCTTTTCCATATGTTGGGATGGAACCCCCAAACCATGAGGAATCGGAGGACTCTTCCTTAGATTCTTGGAACCTCGTTACATGTAGGAGAAAAGGTAAAGCCCGAACCGCCCATGGCCAAGCTAGCAAAGTGCAAGAGAAATGAGCCGAGGCTCCGCCTCCTACCCAGCCTTCTAGTGAGGGGGTGCACCAGCTTGATGAAATTTTGAAAAAAATTATCAACCCCAAGAACTACTCCCCGAAAGACTCCAAGGTCGTCTTTAGTGCCGAAAGATCGTCCCAAGACCCTTCTTCCAACACGATCAACCTCTCCAAAAGACAACAAAGGGCCCCCAAAACTTTCTTGGAAAATAAACTACTTCACCTAAGGCCTATATCTACTTTGCCGAGGAAGTGGAGGAAGAACCTACATGATGACATTGGCGGGGACTTTGCCCCCTTTGAGGAACAATGAGGGCTCCCTTGTTTGTATGCCTAAGCGAGCAGGTGGGACTCATCCCTCAATTAGGGCAACGAGATACCATTCAGCCATCAGGCTATTTTAAATCTGCTTCTGGTATCTCCCCCCCCCTGGGGTGGTTCTTTGAGTACCATTTCGAGCTCTTGGGCATGTGACTTGGGGTCCCCTCAGTGTGATTCGAAGGGGCTCTACCTTGCTTTTTCCTTGTTTTTCCTTTTTGACTGTCACTCATGTATGTACGCTTACTTGTCTATGTTTAGATCTTCCCCCTTAAGTTGTTTTTTTTGCTTTGGGAAGACATAGGTTTTCAGTTCCATACTAATTTTGTATTTTTGACCTCTTATTAATGCAACATGCAAACGTTTATCTCTCTCTCTCTCTCTCTCTCTCTCTCTCTCTCTCTCTCTCTCTCTCTCTCTCCCTCTCTCCCTCTCTCTCTTTCCCTCTCTCCCACTCTCTATCTCTCCATCTATCCCTCTCCCTCTATATCTCCCTCTCTCCCTCTCTCTCCTCTCTCCCTCTCCCTTTCTCTCTCCACTCTCTCTCTCTCTCTTTCTCTCTCTCTCTTTTATTCCTCTCTCTCTCTCTTTCTCTTATTCCTCTCTCTCTCTCTCTGTCTCTCTCTCTCTCTCTCTATCTATCCATCTATCTATCTATCTATCTCTTTATCTTTCCATCTCTCCCTCCATCTATCTCTCCCTCTCTTATATATATATCGCTCTCTCTCTCATTCCTCTCTCTCTCTCTCTCTCTCTCTCTTTCTCTCTCTCTCTCTTATTCCTCTCTCTCTCTCCCTCTCTCTCTCCTCTCTCTCGCTCTCTCTCCCTCTCTCTATCTCTCTATATCTCTATCTCTCCATCTCTCCCTCTCTCTCTCTCCTATCTCCCTCTCACTCTCTCTCTCATCTCTCCCTCTCCCTCTCTCTCTCCTCTCTCCCTCAACATCTCTCTCTCTCTCTCTCAATTGAGCATCATGTCAGCCCAATGTTTTCTCTTTCTAGGTGATTTTTGTTGCAAATTCAATTTCATGGACTATGTTTTAATGATTGGAAAACACTCTTTCTTTTCTTCAACTGCCTGCTACTACTAATATTTCAGGAATCAAAGATTGGACGGAAATCAGAACCAGCTCAAGATTGGGAAGATTAGGGTTGAATAAGTCTGTATTTTTCTTTTTTTCTTTCTTGAGTCAATTATAATTGTTTAAAGTGAATGATGTTAAGTAACCATACACACACACTTGAGAGATTTAAAACTTGTGTTTTCACTCACATCGACCAGGACGATATCTATATTATCATGAACGATCGAGTTCAAAATAGAAGCTCTGATCAGGATTTCTTTGTTAAGGCAGCCGAAATTAACTGATCAGCCTGGACGATACCTATATTGGCCAGGACGATATGCTAAATACAGAAAGAATTTGCCGACATGATCAATTTAAGTATTCTATATTTTTGGAAATCGGCCAGGACGATTATTTGATCTGCCTGGATGATATTGTATAATTTTGCCTAAATTGATCTGACAATCATGGGAGTAATTACGGATGATTGATACGATCACATCATCCTGGATGATCGCAAGATCGACCTGGATGATCCATTCAAAAACCCTTGGTTACTCCTGGCCGATTTGGATCGGACAGCTCAAACTTAGGGCGATGCTCTGGACGATTTTCCTGTGATTTGAACTGATCGGCCGGGATGATCGTGTGATTGTCCGGGATGATCAAGAAAATTTAAATCATCCAGTTTGCATTCAGGGCGATGCTCTGGCCGATCTTATGAGATTTGTATTGATCGGCCAGGACGATTTTCATATCATCTTAAACGATAAGGTCGGCAACTCGCAATTAATAAGCCCCTTTCAAGATTTTCTATTTAAGAGCTCTTGTTCAATATTTTTGAATATCCTTGACTGCTGTCTTTACCTGAGAAAACCTAAAGGAGAGAGAGAGAGGGAGAGAGAGAGAGAGAGGATCTTATGAGGGGGAGCTTGTGAGCAGATTCACAAGGGTTGCTTCAAGCATTTTTCCACTTCTTCTTCCCTAGAGTCTCTTATCCTTGGAAGGGTTGGGAGACATAAGTTTCAGCAAGTGATCGTGGTTCTATGCCTGCTTCAGGAGGAAGCAAAAGGAGTTGGGTTCTCTGCCTTGCATTGTTCCACTTCTTCTTCCCTAGAGTCTCTTATCCTTGGAAGGGTTGGGAGAGGTAAGTTTCAGCAAGTGATCGTGGTTCTCTACCTGCTTCAGGAGGAAGAAAAAGGAGTTGGGTTCTCTTCCTTGCCTAGTGTGGCATAAAGGAGGTGTTTTTGTGAGGGCTTCTCTGCCTAGCTATGGGGTCTAAAGGAGAGTCATATTTTTAGTGCAATACTCGGAGGGCGCCTCTGAGGAGTGGATGTAGGTCGAGTTGACCGAATCACTATAAACCCTTGTGTTCTTATTTTTACTTCTTCCGCATTTATTTTCTTCTGCACTTGTTTTTGTGGTGATTTGGTTTGTGATAATCGTTCATTTTGCTTAAAGAAAATTTTAAATACCAATTCCCCCCGCCCTCTTGGTTAGCCTCGATCCAATTCTATAGGGCGGGATTCATAAAAATTAAGTTTGAAAACTTTTTGAATTTTGATCCATGGCTAACTTTAGGAATCGTAATACACCGGAAGGGTATTCTATTACCCGACCACCTTTGTTTGATAATATCCCATTTAATTTTTGGAAAACTCGCATGTCTATGTTTTTACAATCTACTGATTATCGCATGTGGATGCTTGTTAAGGATGGTTACACACCTCCAACTGGTAAACTTAACGACGTTAATGTTCCACTTCCTTTTACTGAATCGACTTTAAATGATAGTGATTTGGCTCAATTAAATGCAAAATGTCTTAATTGCTTTTTCTGTGCTTTAAAATCAGAATACTACATGCCTGTTTCCACTTGCAAATCTGGTAAAAAAATTTGGTATAAATTGTGTATCACTTATGAAGGCACTAATGAAGTTAAACAATCTCGTTTGAATATTTTCTTGTATGACTACAAACTTTTTCGTATGAATCCTCATGAATCAATTTCTAAAATGTATATGAGATTTACTCATATTGTTACTTCTTTGTATGCCTTAGGAAGAGAACTTTCAAACTATTAAAAAGTGAACAAGATTTTGAGATGCTTGCCTTCGTCTTTGATGCTAAAATCACTGCAATAACTGAATCAAAAGAATTGAATATGTATTCGATTGACAACTTACATGGCTCACTCATTGCTCATGAGCAAGGGGTGAATCAAAGAAATCTTAATGCAGGTGAAAAAATGAAGGAGAAAACAGTGGCACTGAAGGTGCACAAATCTGACTCTGATTCTTTTGGGTCTAAGAGCGATGACATTGCCTTTATCACAAGCAATTCAAAAGCTTTCTAAGGAAGACGCACAAGCATCATCAAAGTTGGAGTAAAGGTAAGGATAATAAATATTCTAAAAAATCTTTTGATGTTGTTTGTTTTAAATGCAGGAAGCCTGGACAAGTCAGAGCTGATTGTCCTACACTTTAAGATCACGCAAGCAAAGAAAATGGTGAGGAAAAACCCAAGTCTAGAAAGGATAAAAAGAGGCTTCAAAAGGCGTTTTGGGCAGATTTTGCATCTGATTCATCAGAGACTGAACCTGAACATGAAACAACAAACTTGTGCTTAATGGCGGAAGATCATCTTGATTAAAGTGATGAAGAAGAGGTATGTAAATCAACTTATGATCAATTGTTCAAAATTTGTGAGAAAATGCATGCATCATATAAAAAACTTAAAAAGACTCATGCTAGTTTAAAGTTGGAGCTTTTGAATTTACAAAAAGAATATGAAATTATTCTCAAAGATCATTCTATGATTGATTCAAATCACATGGCTCTACTTGATGAATTTGATGATTTAAACAAAAAGCATTCTGAATTAACTGATGAGCATGATGCATTATAATTTTCACACACCTCACTCAAATCTGATTTGAAGAAATATAAAGAAATAGAGCGCAACTTGAGGATTGATCATAATGCTTTGTAAGATACTAACCTGAGGCTTAAAAATGAATTGGACTCAATTAAGAGAAATTGGATGACACCTACTTCTGATCTAAAGCCAAGAACTAGGAAGAGGCATTACAATTCAAACCATTTAAGAAATCCTTTTCCTGGTGTTAGATGCTTTTCATGTGGCTTACTAGGACACATCTTACACACTTGCACTGTTCACCATAGTACACATTGGGTGTAGAGACCAAAATTGCATGATTCACAGCATAACACACATGCATTACACTCCACTTTTTATGAGAAGGGACCAAAACCTATTTGGGTTCCTAAGTCTGATAGTTGTTGATTCTTGCAGGATTGCTCTCACCAAAGACCTCGTGAGAGCATAGGATACTTGGACAAATGGTGGCTCACAGCTCATAACTACTTAAACTTGCTGCTTAATAAATTCTTGATTTGCATTTTGATAATTGTTATGTTTTGTTTTTGTGATAGTTTTTGTTTAATTGTTCTAGTCATTTTTACTATTATTTTCTTTATGATGATTTTTTTTCTTGTTCGTAAACTTTAGAGATTTATGGCCAATGATTAGCATTTCTAAATCGATTAAAGGGTGAAAACACCGTTGATGGTTTCCCTCCCTCTAACCTCTTTTGGTGATATAGTTTTCTTTTCTAAACAAAGAGTCTATATCATTTTTACAAATGGTTTTTAAAATTAAGATCTTTTTTTCTTGCTACAATAGTCTATCTTATATATATGATCCAAAGTTCTTATATATCTTTCAAGTTAATTGAAATCTTGCCGTTGAACTTATCATATGATTTTGATTTTCTTTTTGTGGTTTGTTCTTCCCTATGTTAGAGAGAGAGCTCCTCTTCTCTAATATCTAGAAGATATAATCACAACTAAGAACCTTTTTAAGGGTTTGTTAAAGAGTTTTTAGCTTGTAAAAATAAAAAAAATGGCCAATGATGCCAAATTGAAAAGAAAAGTATATACAAAAAAGTGTATCAAAAATCAAAGGATGCTCAAAGAGCCAATCAAATTGACAAGAGGCATAAAATGAGCCCACTAAATGCAAGCTATCCTCTCTTTTCAAAACTTTTAAAACTTAGAAGGACTCATGGGTTATTTGAAATTTTCAAATGCTTGATTTCAAATTTCATGATAGAGACAAATTACATTGATATACTATTTTATAAGATATTTTATTTGTAACCAAGTTTTGAACAGATCTTCTTTTTATCCAATTTATTCTAAGTTAGACCTCTTATTTTCAAAAGATAATTTTTATCCTGAAAGAAGTCCGAGCTAGGGTAACCATGATCGGATATTCTATCATTCTTTGGATTGTAGATGATGTTAACTCATTAACTCATAAGTTTTAAAAAATCAATCACATGGAATGCTACATCATATTCATGCCTCGAAAAAAAAATCTTTTGATTTGCCTTCTTCATTCCCTCCTCCTTTTTGAGATGTCAAAAGGGGGAGTAGTTTAGGATGTTTGTTTACACTTTCAATTCCATAGTTTACACTACTATTTTAAAAATAATTATCATAGTGTTTTGCCATCATCAAAAAGGGGGAGATTGTTATAATTTCAATTTCATGGACTATCTTTTGATGATTGGCAAACACTCTTGCTTTACTTCAACTGCCTGTTACTACTGACATTTCAAGAATCAAAGATTGGATGGAAATAAGAACTAGCTCAAGATTGGAAAGATTAGGGTTGAATCAGTCTGTATTTTTTTTTTCTTTCTTGAGTCAATTGTAATTGTTTAAAGAGACTGATGTTAAGTAACCCTACACACACTTGAGAGATTGAGAACTTCTGTTTTCACTCACATCTTTCCGGATGATATTTATATCATCCTGGACGATCGAGTTCAAAATAGAAGCTCTAATCAGGATTTCTTAGTTAAGGCAGCTGTAATTAACTGATTGGCCTGGATAATACCTGTATCGGCCAGGATGATATGCTCAATATTGAAATAATTTGCCGCCATGATCAATTTAAGTATTCTGTATTTTTGGAAATCAGCCAGGATGATTATTTGATTGGCCTGGACAATATTGTATAATTATGCCTAAATTGATCCGACAATCATGGGAGTAATTAAGGATGATTGATGAGATCACATCATCCTGGATGATCGCAAGATCGGCCTGGACGATCCATTCAAAAACCCTTTGTTACTCCTGGCCGATTTGGATCGGACAGCTCAAATTCAGGGCGATGCTCTGGATGATTTTCCTCTGATTTGAACTGATGAGCCGGGATGATCATGAGATTGTCCGGGACGATCAAGCAAATTTTCAATCATCCAGTTTGCATTCAGGGCGATGCTCTGGTCGATCTTATGAGATTTTTACTGATCGGCCAGGATGATTTTCATATTATCCTAGACAATAAAGTTGACAACTTGCAATTACTGAGCCCCTTTGAAGCTCTTCTATTTAAGAGTTCTTGTTCAACATTTTTTAACATCCTTGGCTGCTGTCTTGGCCTGAGAAAACCTAAAGGAGAGAGGGAGAGAGAGAGAGAGAATCTTGTGAGGGGGAGCTTGTGAGGGGATTCACATGGGTTACTCCAAGCATTATTTCACTTCTTTTTCCCTAGAGTCTCTTGTCCTTGGAAGGGTTGGGAGAGTTAAGTTTCAGTAAGTGATCTTGGTTCTCTACCTGCTTCAGGAAGAAGCAAAAGGAGTTGGTTTCTCTGCCTTGCTGGGTGTGGCAAAAAGGAGTTGTTTTTGTGAGGGCTTCTCCGCCTAGCTGTGGGGGCTAAAGGAGAGTCACATTTGTAGTGCAATACTCGGAGGGCGCCTCCATAGAGTGGACGTAGGTCGAGTTGACCGAACCACTATAAACCCTAGTGTTCTTATTTTTACTGCTTCCGCATTTATTTTCTTCCGCACTTATTTTTGTGGTGATTTGGTTTGTGATAATCATTCTTTTTACTTAAAGAAAGTTTTAAATATCAATTCACCCCCCCCTCTTGGTTAGCCTCGGGCCAGTTCTATAGGGCTTAACATCCCTAATGAACTTTTAATTTTTAGTGAGAGAAGCTATGGGGATGGAGGGGGGAATCGAAGGTCACCTCCCGACTCGAGTGGGGGTAGAGATCACGAAAATGCAGGAGGCGACGAGCGATAATGATCTAGTGTTAGTTTTGGTGGTTCGAAGAAGCAAGGAGTCCGGTCTCCTAGTAATCCACGATGGCTAAGTCGAAGGGGAAAGCTCGGGTTGCTGATAAAATTGGATCGGATGGATCGTTAGAAGGTAGTTAAGAGGTCAAGCCGCAGGGCTTAGATTCCAAAGTGGCTCAACAAAATGCTAAAGGAGGCTCCAGTCAGAATAGATCTGATAGGGTTAAAGTAGAGGATTCTCCTCCAAAGCTGGGAAAGGAGCTGAAGTTTAAGTCGGAGGAGAGGTTGACGCTCAATCCAATGTTCAATGAAATAGATTCATCGATGGAGGTGGAGGAGACCAATCCTATTCTAGGATGCGGGGTAGATCTAGATGAGATGACTGATATGTAAGCTGCTACGATTTAAGGGAATAGTTTGATGGAGGTTTTTTTTGATCAAACTGATATAAGTAACATTTTTTCTGTAAATGTTGAGATGGAAGAGTGTTGTGCAGCTCCTATAGTTTGTTTACTATAAGTTACTACTATAGGTGTGATCAGAGAAGAATCCAGCTTCTCTGGATTGAGTAGTTCTCTTAAGAGAACACATGGTGATTGTGGAAATACCTATGCCGGGCAAGTTAATGATAACTTGGGAAGGTTTAAGGGGAATGCAGCGGGTGGAGCATCACTGTTTTCGATCGGTGGGGACAATGCCTGGAGGAAGCCATAACATATCCTGATCCACCACCTTAAGGAAATTAATGCAATATCTTCAGATGGGATTTCAATCGATCTCAATCTGGAATTGGTTAAAGATAATATGGCTATACTGGATAGAGCGGTGGTTTGGAAAATCCTAGGAAGGAGAGCTTCATACTTTCTGCTGAAGTCAAAGATACAACGATAATGGGGAAGGTTTGGGGATTTTCAATTAACCACTTTGGGATCTGATTGTTTCGTTTGCAATTTTGCTTCAATTGAAGCTAGGAATGTTATCCTGTGTCGAGGTCACTGGTTCATTGGCTGGAACATTATTGGTTTGGATAGGTTGACACCTAGTTTCTCCCCTGTTTCTATGGAAGGTCTGTCTTCCCTGGTGTAGATCTACTTGACTAATCTTCCCTTGTAGTATTTTGACGTTTGTAATATATCCAGAATTGCTTCAAGGATTGGTGTTCCTCTCTGGAATGACGCACAGACGGGTAATTGGCGGAGAAGAGAATAAGCTAGAGTTTGTGTTCGGATGAACCTGACCAACAAGCTACAAGCTGGAGTTTGGGTTAATGGATTGAACGGAAGATTCTATAAGAAGGTGGAGTATAAGGGCATTGGCCTTCTTTGTTACAATTATTGTAAAGTGGGGCATCGTAGGGAATAATGTCCATCTAAGGTTGTCAGTCAGGGAGAAACTATGATGAGGAGAAATGAGGACCAGATGAAGCAAGGAGTCTCAACGGAAGGCAGCTCAGTTCAGATAAAGAGCAACTCTGGTATGAAAAAATTGGAGCAAACCAGGAAGGCTAGTCTTTCTGTTGTAAAAATAGAAGGGAGTAACTTGAAAAATCTTTTGTTAGCAGTGATAAGGGTAAAGTGGTGGAGCTGCAACAGGGCAAGGAAAATAATACTGGTGCTAGGATGGAATGTCCACAGGAGAACAAGGATCAGTTGGGGCTGTGGATTCAAGTCCCTCCAAAGTGGAGAAGGAATGCCTATCCTCAACGGAGGAATAATGAGAATAATGGTAATAAGTAGTTATCAAACATCCCTAACCCGGTGGACATGAATAAGATTAAGGAACCCCTTAGTGATGTGAAGCCAACCTATAAATAACTCATAATGGGATTTAAGAAGTAGCCGCTGTTTACTACGGGAATTAAACTGGTTATGCCAAGAAATAATTGTTACAAGATTGAGAAGGAGTTGAACCAATTGGGACCCATTGAAGAGCTCCCTAGGAAAAGAAAGAAGGAAGTTATTGATGATTCTATCGGTGGGGATGCTTCCCCTTTTGTTTATTAATGTCTTCCATATTTATATGGAATTGTAGGGGTGCCTAGAAGAAGAAAACGGGGCACTACTTGCTGAGCCTTATTGGAAATAATGAAGCGTCCTTTGTTGGATTAGAGGAAACTATGATTGAAGATTTTGGCAGAATGGATGTTAATAGACTTGTAGGAGGTGGATGGGAGTAATTCCACTTTCTTGCTATGGGTAAATCAGGCCGATTGCTAGCCCTGTGGAGGAGAGACATCACTCACTTTGAGATTATTGTCACTAATGAATAGGTATTGATTGGTAAGCTTGTACTTCCTAACCTTTAAGAATGGATCATTGCCTTAGTCTATGCTAATAAAGACTATCATACTCGATGTAGTCTGTGGAATGTGATTATTGCTAATATTAATGGGAACCTTCCTTTAATTGGGGGGGGGGGGACTTTAACTGTTACCTTGAAGAAATGTCAGATTTTAACCTTCAGTGTAAGACGGGTGGTTGAAGATATAGTTACTTAGGGGGAGCTCAAGAATTGGCAGAATTCTTGATTGATAATAATCTGCATAATTTGGGGTTTATGGCTCCCATGTACACTTGGTCTAACAATAAAAGTGGAAACAATAAAGTGTGGGTGCAGTTAGATAGAACCCTAATGAATTCGAAGGGACTATGGTTGGCTCCATTGGCAACAGTTATGCATCTGATTCGGTTAGCGTCGAACCATTGCCCGCTACTCTTATGCTTAACTCCTAATATCCAGAAACTTTCTAGAAGAATGCTTAGATTCGAAGACATCTGGATGACATACCTGATTACTTGGAAGCTTGTGTGGAAAAATTGGAATAAACCAAATTATGGACAACCTACTAATGTTCTGAATCTAAAGTGTCACATAACTCTAAGGGCTCTATTTTTTTAGGAGCCGTAACCGATTGAAGGAATTGGGTGAGCTAAAGAATTCTTTGGAGGCACGTATTGAAGAGCTACAGACCATTGAATGTAATCTGGCTGGGCTGACAGAAGATCAAGATTTGGAGCTAAGGCAGAAGGCAGTGGAACTGAACTCTACTTTGGCACGTATTACTACTTGAAGGAGACAAAGAGCGAAGGCTAGATGGATTGATGAAGGAGACGCCAAATCACATTTTTTTCATATAATTGTGTCTGTACGCATGCGTGGCAATTGAATTTGAGAAGTGGTGAATTCCAATGGAGATAGAGTCACTAAATCGAATTCTATTCAAGAAGAGTTCATGGAATTTTTATGCTTAAATGGAAGGAGAGGCAGGTTTATTTGGATCATTGGCCAGAGTTCCAAAGTAGTGATAGAATACCTGAGTTATTAAATGAGAGCTTAGAGGAGGAGGTTACAGAAGAAGAAATTTGGCAAGCTGTGTTTAAGATGGGGAATAATAGAGCTCCTGGAATTGATTGTATTACTTCTTCTTTCCTAAAATTTTATTGGGAAATTATTAAACATGATGTTCAATACTAACTCCATGTGTGAGAGTTGGAAAGATACTATGGTTATTCTTATTCCAAAGACACACAATGCCAACTTGCCATCTAAGTACAGACCTATCAATATTTGTCTGTCCTTTTATAAGGTTGTTGCTATTATTTTGATCAATCGGCTTAAACCGATCTTAGGGAGTATTGCTGGTGAAGAACAGGGGGCCTTTGTGCCGGGAAGGTCTATTTCAAGCCATGGTCTGATTGCATAGGAGATGATGTGCAAATTATAACATTCATTCCAAAAAGCTGGTATGATGGCGGTAAAGGTGGATATGGAGCAAGTGGAAACTTTGCAAACAGTGATGGTGAGAATGGAATTTTCGAAATGATTCACTCAATAAGTGATACAATGCATTGTCAACCCCCGGTTTACACTGCTTGTTAATGGGAATAGAACTCCTTGGATTTTTGCTAGGAGTGGGCTTTGACAAGGTTGCCTCTTATTACCTTATTTATTCATTCTTTGTTCTGAACTCCTAACCAGATCTTTTAGGCAGAGAGGACGTCAGCTTGGGATTCATATTGTTAAAAATGCTGAAAGAATATCGCATTTGTTATATGCCGATGACATCCTTGTGTTTGCGGAAGCTAACAGAAGTAACACTATTAAGATTATGAAGATTTTGGATGATTATTTTGCAAGGACTAGACGGAAAATCAATGGTGGGAAATCGGCTATCCTCTTTAGCAAGAGATGTCCAAATTGGAAGAAGCAAATGATTACTAAGTTGATGGGGTTTTGAAAGGTGAAGTCTTTGTATTATCATGGATTGCCCTTGGTAATGAAAAAATTAGTTGCACTTGACTTTTCTAAAGTCTTGAAGATTGCTCATGAGAAAACAAATGTGTGGGGAAACAAGCATCTTTCCATGGCAAGTAGAGCTCTTTTAATTAGAACTTCACTGCTACTAGGTCCCATGTAACTGATGACCCACACCTCTACTCCTAATGGAGTTCTTAATTCAATTGAGAGGAAGAGTAGGCAGTTTTTATGGCAGAAGGATGCAAGCAGTAGAGGAATGCATTATATTGCATGGAGGGAGTTATGTCAACCAAGGAACCAAGGGGGACTTGGATTTCATTGTCTAGTTCTATGGAAGAGTTCCCTCAAGGCTCATCTGGCATGGGATATTTTTGAGAATTCTGACTCATTTTTGTATAAAGTGCTGATATCTAAAATATGGGGTAGATATTTGGTGCTTTAAATAGGGACAAAACGTGGCTACTACGTAGGTGATTCAAGATGGAGCTAAGGCTCTTCGTCCTATTCTTAGGTGGAATATTAGAGATGGAAGACAGGTCAATATATTGAGAGACACGTGGATACTTGATCGGAGTATTGCTCTTTGGCCTACATTTGTAAATGTGGATGAATTGGAAAATTCCATGGTATATAGATTTCTGGATCAATCTTTAGAGTGGAATAAGGATGCAATGGAAGAGTACTTTGGGGATATTATGGCCCAACGTATTATGAATATTAATACAAATATGGATAATGGGAGATATTATCCTGAGCTCACCCATTCTTCATTATGCATGTCGCTGGCTGGTGTGGCCTATCGGGTGAAGATTGGAAGGGGAGACTATTAGTTCGGCTGGTTGGAGAATTTGAAGTTGCACCAACGAGAAATGTTTTTCTGGTGTAGATTGCTTAAGAACGCAATCCCAACTAGAGAGTGGCTGTTCCACAGAAGGCTTGTTGAGTCCCCTAATTATCCTTGGGGTTGTAGCGTGGAGGAGAACTTAGATCACTACACTACTAAATGTGAAAAGCTGAAGCAAATTTTCAGTATTTTGGGAAAATGGGGGTTTGCTATGCCTTTAGTTGACTCTCTAATAGATTTTATGAAGGTGATATATTCTTCTATTAACAGGAATTCTAGTATGGGTAGACTGTATTGCTACTCAGTTTATCAATTGTGGCGAGCAAGAAATGACTTGAAGCACTCATGGACATGTAGATCTCCCTCTGTGATAGCTGCTACAGTGCTATCTCTGTTACCAAAACCATATAGAGTGCCAATTCTAGAGCTATGGAGTACCAACTTGCCCTTTGGGTTGCCTTCACACACCTCATCTCTCCTTCTCTCTCTCTCTCTCTCTCTCTTCCTCTCTCTCTCTCATTCCCTCCCTCCCTCTTTCCCCCCCTCTCTCTCTTTCATTCTCTCTCTCTCACACTCTCTCTTGCTCTCTCTCTCTCTCTCTATCTCCCTCTCTCTAGCTCCCTCTCTCTCCCTCTCTCACTCTATCGAAAAAATTGAAGGGGAAAATCGTGCGACGTTGCTCGGGAGGCTTCTCTCTTGGATCGAAGATCTCGTCATCGTGTTGGACGGTTCTTTCACATGGGTTATGGTGGGGGGTTATCAGAGGTTACCCCCTCGTCACCCTTCAATGAGAAGTGGTGGAGGGAAGGGTGTTCGAGGAGGGAAGAGGTCTGGTGGTTGATCTGGTCTGAGAGATGGTGTGAAGAATGTGGCAGGGGGAAGTCTGTGGAAGCTATTGTTGGTAGTAACAGTGGATATGGTAGTGAAAGGAGATTTTCATTGCCTGGTTTGGGAGGTCTTGCGAACCTTGGAGCTGGAGGAAGTAGATTGGTTTATGCTCGATCTCCGAGTAGAGATGGATCTACTATATCAGGTGGTTCTGATGAAGCTCTAGATGCTGGGAAAGAGCTGGCATCTTCTAAGGAGTTGGAGATGGAGTCGTTATCTGGAGAACTGGGGATGGATGCATGGAATAAGTCATTGCAGGGGTCTTCCCATCGTGACGAGGCGATGGAAATCATGGGGGGATCTGAGGCTAAGGATTTCCTTAAAGAAGTTATGGCTAGTATGGGATCAGTGGATATTTTGGAGATGAAAAGGGTCGCGGTGGATGTAGAGCATGATGGAGTGCTGGACTCTAAAGAAATTATGCATGGGGTGAATAACTGTGTTAGGGTTGATCATTCTACTGGAGGAAACATGGTTGTTGATTTCCAAAGCAGTGTAGGGGATATAGCTATTGTTCCACAGTAGGTTGGGGAGTTGGAATTTTAAGAGAGGACGTTGATTGCTTCTGTGGAAGGGATTGAGGTAAACAAAGTGTTGGATAATCCTATTTTTGAACATGATAAACCTCTTTTTACATTTGGTTGGATGAGCCATATTGGAGATCTTGGTAAAGTTCCTTTGGCTCGGGATGTTGATGAAGCTGAAATGAAGGTTGAACGGGGTAAGCCTTGTTTAAATTTTGGTGTTCTGGGTAAATTACCTGAGGTGAATGGGATGCAGCTAGATAGGGGTGATCGGGTTGGTCTTGGCTGCAATGACACCCTCAACAATGCAGGACGCACATCATGTGTTTGTGGATATGGTTCTATTGATGAGTTTCCTTCAATCCAGATTTGGCAAACCCCGGTTGTTGGCAAGACGATTAGGAATGAAAATGTGGAGATGAAAGCTGCATCGAATGTATGGAAGAATTCTACTGCAATCAAATTAAGCTTGGTTGATGAGGTAGACAGCTTTTTATGGAAGAATGGATTGGTTAAGATGGACTTGAACAAAGTTAGAAGTAATATTCAGAAGCTTAATAGAGCTCTTGTTGGCAGCCTTCTAGGACGTTGACTCCCGTTCTAGGTAGTGCAGAATGAGCTCCAAAGGAAGTGGGGGCATCTTGGTTTAACTCAGATCATGCCGATGGGTGCTGACTGCTTCCTATGTTGGTTTGTAAACATGGAAGCAAGAAATAATGTCTTGGTTGGTGGACCATGGTATGTTGCAGGTCAAATTATTGGGGTGGATCAGTGGACAACATGATTCTATTCCAAATATTTGAAAGGCTTTACTTCTCCAATTTGGATAAGGTTACCAAACATGCCATTCGAGTATTGGGATGAAGAAAATTTGGCTAGGTTGGCTATGGGTATTGGGGAGCCATTATTTATGGATGAGCAAACTAAACTTTGGAATAGATGTGCTTTTGCGCTCATCTGTGTTAGATTGGATTTGTCTAAGATATTTCCAAAGGCAATTGGGCTCATGGTTTGGAAGGTACTTTGTTCCAACCTATTGAATATGAAGGAATTCCATAGATATGTTTGAATTGTGGAAAGGTGGGTAATAAAGCTGAGTTATGCAAGGAGGTGTGTGCCCAGTCTAAGCAATAGGTTTTGAAGATGGGTGTGTTGCAAAATCAATTCTGTTCTAATGTGCATGGATTGGGCTCGGCTGATGGTTCATCAGGTGGTTGCTCGGGGTGCTCAACGGGTATGAAGGGCTTTGATTCCAGACAGAATTTTGGGAAATTATATGAAGATGCTAACTCTACAGTTATAGATGTTGATCATGAGGAATGAACTATTATCACTAGAAGGAAGAGAACAAATACTAGAGCTGGATCTAGAACTCTAATGGGGAATAGTAAGCTTGTTGTCTCAGCCCCTAAATCGGTATGTAGATAAGTTAGTAAGGTGCAGAAAGAGGTTGACATTCATGACGTGGAAGAAAATGCTAAGGGTGTGGCAAGAGGTTCAAATGATTCTCATGATCATTTGATGGAGATTAATCCTTCAGGTAATAAGTTACCTTATGTAATGTTGATTGAGAGTAAATTGAGTCCAGATGAACTGAAACAGAAGGGCTCTAGTAGTATGGCAAAAAATCAAATACATAATGCAAAAATAGATGAGTTGGGCAATTTGCTAAATACAGAATTGGCTGTTGTTAGCAGTGTACCTCAAGATGGTGGGAGGCTGGGAGTTAAGAGGAGAAACCGTAAGGAGCAATTGGCCTCCCCTACTCAGCTCTTGATTCCTAAAGCTCTGAAATTCTCAGACTTTATTTTTGGTTTGATGAAAGGAAAAAATAAACAAGCCAGGAATTCTAAAGATAAGTACACAAAGGAATTGGGTCATATTAGCCCCCTACAAAAGATGCCTAGGATCAGAAGAAGCAAGAAGTAAAAGGATGGGTTAGATTCCTCATCCATTGAACAGTTTGTGAATGTTATTGATAAATCTTTGGATAGAAAACTAAAGGTGGTAGATCTTGTTGTGTAATGGCAAGAGGGTTTTTCTGAAGTTTTTTGCGGCGGGGACGCTTTCCCTTTGGTAGATCATGTTTAACATCCTGCTGGAATTGTAGAGGTGCTCGTAAGAGGAAGACTGGCAATTACTTACTGCACCTAATTGAAGAGTTTGATGTCAGTTTCATTGGTTTGTTGGAGACGAAGATGGAGTCTTTTAGCAGGAAAGAAGTTGATAGAATTGCAGGTAAAGAGTGGGAGTTTGTATTTGAACCTCCTATTGGTAATGCAGGTGGCATTTTAATTTTGTGGAAGGTTGTTGTTCTCTCTTTTCATATGTTATTTAAATCTAACCAATGTGTAATGGGGAAGGTTACTGGTGCCAAAGGTTTGTTTTTGGAGGTGGCTATTGTCTATGATAATAAAGACATATATATAAGGAGGCTAGTTTGGGATGATATCTCCAAAGTTCATATTTTGGATTCTCCCTTGTTAGTTGGGGGTGATTTCAATTGTATTATGTCAAAGGAGGATACGAAGGGAGGAAAGGCTTTTCATTTCTCTTGGGCTTCAGGTGATATGGGTGATTTCATGGAAAATATTGACTTGGTTGATCCAGGTTTTTCTGGTCCAACTTTCACATGGACAATTAACAAGGATGCAAGGAGCAGAATTTTCTCAAGATTGGATCGTTTTATTATTAGCTCTACAATATTAGATTCTTTTCAAGGGTTAAAGGTAAGACACCTTACCAGAATTGCTTTTGATCACTGCCCTATTTTGTGGTCTTTCCAGGGTGTAATGAGACAGAATTATTCTCATTGGATTATGTTTGAAGATGTCTGGATATCTTATCCTAACGCTTGGCAATTGGTCTGGGATAAATGGAGAGTGGATCACGTAGGCAATGAGGATCTTAAACTCAAGAAGAAATGCCAAAGGACTCTCAAAGCTCTTTTTTTCTGGAGTAGGAATAAAATCAAAATGATAAATCATTTGAAGGAAGAGCCTGACAGGGAGGTTAAAACTTTGCAGGAATTGGAATGTTTGCCTTGCGATTTAACTGAAGCTTTAAGGAACAAGGTTCAATTGCTGAATAGTACTCTTGCTCACATTATGTCTTGGTGGAAGCAATGAGCAAAAGTGAAATGGCTTGATAAGGGCGGTGAGAACACTAGGTTCTCTCATTCAATGGCATCAGCTCGTAGGAGGAGTAACTGTATTGAAGTTTTAAAGCAACCTAATGGATCAACTATTACTGAACAGATGCAGATTTCTAATATGATCCATTATTTCTTTGAAAAGAAATGGTGAGGGAATGCCATTATGGAGGATGGGTGGCCCTCCCTTGGTTCCCAAAGAGATAGCTTGGCTGGAATTGCAGATATACTTGATAATGAAGTTACGGAGGAGGACATTTGGGCTGTTCTTTGCTCTTTGGGTAGGAATAGAGCTCTTGGGAGAGACTGGGTCACAACCTCCTTTTTCAAGAGTTTTTGGGAGATTGTGGGGGAACAAGTTACCTTGGCTTGTTTGGAATTTTTGCTTCAGGGTTTATGGATCCATCTTGGAAGGAAACAGTAGTGGTTCTTGTGCCTAAAGTTAACAATCCTGACCATCCATCTAACTTTAGACCCATTAACCTTTGCCAGAAAATTTACAAGGTTGTAGCAAAGGTCTTAGTTAACATGCTTAAAGGGGTGTTGCCTAAGCTTGTTTTTGAGGAACAGGCTGCTTTTGTCCCGGGGCGTTCTATCTCGAATAATTGTTTATTGGGGCAGGAGGTAATTAACAAATTCAAAATCTCTAAATCCTCTTCAGGTTTATTGGCTTTGAAAGTGGACATGGAGCAAGCTTATGACAAGATGAGCTGGAAGACCTTGGAGCTGGTTCCGAGGTGTATGGGTTCCCTCACAAGTTCTCTTTTTGGGTGTTAAGTTGTGTCCGAGATCCCAAGTTCTCTATTTTGATCAATGGACAACTTTTAGAAGGGATTGTAGCAGAGTGTGGATTTCGGCAAGGGTGTTCCTTGTCACCCAATCTCGTCATTCTTTGCTCGGAGTTGCTTTCATTACATATCCACCAAAACTATCAGAAGATGGGTGTGCCTATCAGTGGTGGGGGACCTTTGGTCGCCCACCTACTTTATGCTGATGATATTTTGTTATTTGCAGATGCTTCTATTCCTAATATTAGGAATATCATTTCTAAAGTGGAGGATTATTTTTCATGGATGGGGAAGAGAGTGAATAGAAGTAAATGTGTTATTCTATTCAGTAAGAAGGTTTCTTCCACTACAAAGTCCAGGTTGGCCATGATTGCGGGCCATCGTAGAGTGGAGGAAATGGACTATTTGGGGATAAAGTTTGCTTTGAAAAGGCTTACAAAGAAAGACTTTGCTCCATTAGTACAGAAGGTGCGCAGTCATACTTTAGCTTGGGGAATCAGGCACCTGTCCTTGGCCGGGAGGATCACGTTGATAAACTCTATTCTGATTCCATCTTTTGTTTATGCTGTCTCTCACACAATTATTTCAAAGTCTGTGTTGAATGAGATGGAAAAGATTTGTAGAATTTTCCTGTGGAATGTTGATTCAGAACATAGAAGCCTTCATTATGCTTCATGGGAGAATATTTCCAGACCAAGGAGGAATGGTGGACTGTGTTTCCATACTAGTGCCAAATGGGTTGGACCATTACGTGCAAGAATTGCCTGGGAATACATTTGTAAGCCATTGAAACTATTCCAGAGATGTATAGAACAAAAATATGGTAGCTGGTCGTGGGATTATGAAGGTAAAAGAGGGGATTTTGTTAGCTAGAATGTCTTTCCTGATGGAGCCAACAGTCTTTATTCTTGTATCCATTGGAATGTTTGTAATGGATGTGACATTCAAATTTTGAATCATATATGGATTTGGGATAGAGCCATTTCTTCTTGGCCTACATTTTGTGATATCACAACCATTGAAAACTCACGGGTTGCAGAGTTTATCACGTTGGAGGGAACCTGGGACAAGTCAAAGTTATTGTCTTGTTTTGGGAATTTGCTTGTTGATAGAATTATGGGAATTCAAATAGACAATGGAATGAGTTCTGGCTCTCTTGAGCTGGTGAAGAATTTTCTTGGTAATACAATTTCTTCCATTATTTATAATAGAATTTTTTTGGATGAAGATGATTATTGTTGGAACATTTTGAAAGTTGCATTGAGACCTCGGATAAGGACTTTCTGGTGAGGATATATAAAACTATTATTCAAACCAATGGGTGGCTACATGCTAGAGGGCTGGAGGTTAATGTTCACTATCATGTAGGTTACGGTATGCTAGAAGACTTGGATCATGTATCTACACGTTGTGACCAATTGCATAACATTTTAAATGTCATGAATGGTTGGGGTTTTGTTATCCCAAGGTTTTTATGTCTTTTGGAATTGTTTAAAGTTTTGGAGGCTAATGCCATGGCTATGGAGATGTGGGTGGTGCTTTATTGTAATGATGTATACTATAGCTGGATGAATAGAAATGCTGTAAAGCAAGGGAAGGATCGGAGCACGCCTACTTTCATGGCTACAGTTATCTTGGAGGGACTCAATCAAAGTTCTCTTTCTTTCCACTAGGAGCAACGGGACACTTCTCAATCCTTTGGATTGTCTTCTCTCTAGTCTTGGTGTCCCCCCCCCCCTACAGATTGGTTGAAAGAAAATGTTGATGGAGAACTTTTGCGGTCTAATGTAGGAGGAGTGGGCATTGTTATTCATGATAGCTTTGGAAAGCTTGTTGTAGCTACAAGTTGGAGCCTTTTCCATTGGGATAGTGTTCAGGTTGAGATGATGGCCATTCAATATATATGGAAGCTTGCTATGGATTGGATGTTTGATCTTAAGAGTATCATTGTGGAGGGTGATAATTCTTCTGTTATGGAGTTTATGCAGAATTTTAAAGTTAAAAGATTATGGAAGAAAAAGCATGAAGATTTGGATAATTGGAGCTTGAAGAGATTATTCCAACAGATCATTTTTGTTCACACATATCGCAGGTTTAACAAAGCTGCAAATTATTGTGCCCAAAGGGCCATTGAGGACACTTTTTCTTGGGATATAGGAGATAGGACTTATAGTGAGATTCCTCAAGAATTTTTTGCAGTTCTTGAGGAAGATAGTGGTTTATCTTTTGTTACTTAAGGGCATGTTGGCCCTTATTTTCCTTTATTTGGTTGTATTAATTTTTTGATGAATGCAAATGCAAATGTTTAGC
The DNA here is from genome assembly GCF_001605985.2 of Dendrobium catenatum. NCBI lineage: Eukaryota > Viridiplantae > Streptophyta > Magnoliopsida > Asparagales > Orchidaceae > Dendrobium > Dendrobium catenatum. The sequence goes on from NW_021319404.1 coordinate 70,313, forward strand.
TCACTCTCTCTCTCTATCCTATTTATGGTTTCTTTGAACATAAATGGATGTGTCAGAGCATAATTGAGGATGGCCGGCCGTCCCTCGAAACCCAAAAAAACTATTTGGTACAGTTTTCTGGAGCCCTTGATGGGGAAGTCACCAAGGATGAGATTTGGGCTATTGTTAGATCGTTGGGCCGAAACAAAGCTCCTAGAAGAGATGGGATCACTGCTTCGTTCTTCAAATTTTATTAGGATATCATTGTAGAGCAGGTTTTGAGTGATTGCTTGGAGTTTTTTGCCGCTGGAATTATTGAGCCATACTGGAAGGAGACAGTTGTGGTTTTATTACCTAAAATTATGAGTCTGGATCATCCTTCCAAATTTATACCTATCAGTTTGTGACAAACTATTTATAAGATTGTTGCGAAGGTGCTGGTCTACAGGATCAAAGGAGTGCTTCCACATTTAATTTTTGATGAGCAGGTTGCTTTCGTGCATGGGCGTTCCATTTATAATCATTGTTTCCTTGGTCAAGAACTGATGCACAAGTTTAAAGTGTCTAAATCGACAATGAGGTTTTTGGCCTTGAAAGTGGGTATGGAACAAGCATATGACAAGATGAGCTGGCATACTCTAGAGACTGTTCTGAGATGCATGGGGTTTCCCCCCAGGTTTAGTTCTTTGGTGCTAAGCTATGTCAAAAATCCTAAGTTCTCAATACTTATAAATGGGTAGCTGTCGGACATGATAACTACCGAATGTGGCTTTTTCCAAGGGTGCCCGTTGTCACCCTACCTGTTTATCCTATGTTCTGAGTTGATGTCGGCCCAGTTTCATCAAAATTTGAAAGAGTTGGGGGTGTCGCTTAGTGCGGGGGGACCTCCTGCCTCCCACCTTCTTTATGCTGACGACATTTTATTTTATGTAGGTGCCTCTATTCCTAACGTTAAGAAGATTAAGTCCATTCTTTAGGACTATTATTCTTGGACTCGACAAAAGGTTAATAGGAACAAATCTACTGTCCAATTTAGTAGGCTGACTCACTCTTCTACCAGATCTCAGTTGGATAAGCTCTTTGGCTGCTGTAAAGTGGTTGAATTGGAGTATTTGGGCATCAAGTTTGCACTGAAGAGACTCACCAAGAATGATTTCACTCCTCTGATTCATAAAGCTCATTGATGCATGTTGAATTGGGGGATTAGACACCAGTCCCTGGTTGGTCGGGTAACACTGATCAACTCGGTCTTGCTGTCGTCATATGTCTATTTGATGACTCATACAAATATTCCAAGGGCTATTCTTAATTACATTGACAAGCTTTATCGAAGCCTTTTTATGGGACAAGGATGCTATGCATAAGGGCCTCCATTATGTTTCCTGGGAGGAGGTCTCTCAGCTAAGATGAAAGGGTGGACTCGGTTTTCATGCTAGTGCAAATTGGATTGGGCCTCTACGGTCCCGCATGGCTTGGAATTTCTGTAGCAGGCCTATGGAGATCTTTCAGAGATGTATGAGAGATAAGTATGGAGATAAGCCATGGGCTTATGAGAATAAGAGAGGCCATTCAATTAGTTGGAAGATAATATGTGATGGTGCCAAGAGCTTAAGCAGCTCAGTTCACTAGAGGATTGACAATGGCCAGGATATTGATGTGTTGGATGACGTTTGGTTATGGGACATGATAATTTCTGTCTGGCCTACCTATTGTTATATTACATCAATTTAGAATCTAAAAGTTTTATATTTCTTGTTGGAGGATAAGAGCTGCGACAAACCGAAACTCCTTACCTGCTTTGGGGAGTTGCTCGTGGACAGCATTTGTGAAATTCGGGTTAAGGATGGCGTGGAATCTGACTATATGGAGTTGATTAAGAGCCCTTTGGGTTCGATGATATCTGTGACTGTATATAGTAAGATTTTTTAAGAGGAGGATGATCCAATTTGCACGATCATAAAGCTTGGATTGAGACCTCGAGAGAAGCTTTCTGGTGGAGAGTTTACAAATGCAAAATCCCAATTAATGGGTGGCTGTGTAAATGGGGGCTACAGGTGGACCACTAATGCCCCCTTGGATGTCATGAGATTGAGAACATAGATTATATTACTTTTAGATGCAAGAAGCTGGGGGTTATCTTGGATGTCTTGGAAAGCTGGGGGTTTCCTACTCCTCGGTTTCCTTTATTCTTTGAGCTGCAGACTTCGCTGAGGGAGAATGTTGATTCTCGGGAAGGTTGGATGAAGATTTATTGTATTACTATACACTACAGCTAGAAGAATAGGATCTCCTGTAAGCATGGTAAAAACTCCCTCTCTCCTGTGTCTTTGGCTGCCAATATTCTAGAAGTTCTTAATCAAGACTACTTTCTCTCCTCCTGGAGCAACGAGACTCCTCTCAATCCATTGGATTGTATTCTTCATCCTCTTGGTGGCCCCCCCTACAGGTTGGTTGAAAATTAATTTAGATGGGGCTTTGCAAAGTTTGAATGCAGGAGGGATCGGTAATGTCATTCGTGATAGTGACGGGATGCTTATTAGTGCGGCTGGTTGGAGTGTTAAGTACTGGGATAGCACATAGGTTGAGATGATGGCCTTTCATTACATAGTTAAGCCCCTTCTTTATTGGATGTATGAGGAGAGTGGTATTATCATCGAAGGTGATAGTGCTAGTGTGATTCAATATATGCATAAATTTAAGTATAGGGAGATGTGGAAATTACAGCTTATGGATTCTGATGAACTGGACTGGATAAGGTTGTTCAAAAAGGTTATGTTTATACATACCTATAGAAGGTTTAACAGAGCAACCCATTTTTGCGCTCAAAGGGATATCGAAAGTACTTTTTTTTGGGATAGGGGGGATAGATTCAATGAATGTATTCCTCAAGGTTTTTTTGACATCCTTGAGGAAGATAGATGTTTTTCATTTTTTGAAGGGCCGGCTGGCTCTTAGCTTCTCCTTTTCTTTTGTTTTTTGGTTGTATTTACTCCCTTTGATTAGATGAATGCAAATGCAAAAGTTCATCTCTTTCTCTCTCTCTCTCTCTATCTCTTTCAATCTCTCTCTCCCTCCCTCTCTCACTCTCTCGATCCTTTCTCCCTCTCCCTCTCTCTCTCTCTATCTCTCTATCTCTCACTCTCCCTCTCTCTTTCTCTCTCTCTCTCTCTTTCTCTCTCTCTTTACCTCTCTAGTCTCTCTCTCCCTCTCCCTCTCTCTCTCCCCTCTTTCTCTCTATCTCTCCCCTCTCTGTCTCTCCTATCTCTCTCTTTCTCTCTCTATCTCTCTATCCCTCTCTCTCCCCCTCTCTCTATCCCTCTCTCTCTCTCTCATATTTCTCTCTATCTCTCTCTCTTATTCCTCTCTCTCTTCTCTTCCTCTCTATCTTCTCTCTCCCTCCCTCACTCCACTCTCTCTCTCTCTCTCTCTCTCTCTCTCTCTTTCTCTTCCCTCTCTCTCTCTGTCTCTCTCTCTCTTTCTCTCTCCTCCTGCTTACTCTCTCTCTCACCCTCCCTCTCTCTCTATATCTCTATCTCTCTCTCTCTCTCTCTCTCTCTCTTTCTCTTCCCTCTCTCTCTCTGTCTCTCTCTCTCTTTCTCTCTCCTCCTGCTTACTCTCTCTCTCACCCTCCCTCTCTCTCTATATCTCTATCTCTCTCTCTCAATCTCTCCCTCCCTCCCTCTCTCCCTCTCTCCCTCTCTCTCTACTTCTTGCCTCTCCCTCTCTCTTTAATATCTCTCTCTCTCACATGCTCTCTCTCTCTCTCTCTCTCTCTCTCTCTCTCTCTTGCTCTCTCTTGCTTTTTCTTGTTCTTTCTCTAGCTTGCTATCACTTGCTCTCTCTC
>NW_021319404.1:74207-75149 GCF_001605985.2 Dendrobium catenatum
GGGGGTGACCCGCGGTCACCCCCTCGTCACCCTTCGACGAGGAGCGGTGGAGGAAAGGAGGTTCGAGGAGGGAAGAAGGCTGGAGGTGGTTCTGGTCGGGGAGATGGAGTAAAGAGTGCGACAGGGGGGAATGCTGTGGGTGGCAAGTATGGAGGTGGAGGTGAACGGAGGCTTTCTTTGTCTGGTTCGGGAGGTCGTGCGGCTAGACCTTCGAGTAGATCTGGATCTTCTAGATCGGGTGGATCTGGAGAAGGTCTGGATGCTGGGAAAGAGCTGGTGTCTTCAGCTGAAGATTTGAGATTGGAGGCAAGCAATGTGTCAATACAGGCGTCTCCCGTTCGTATGGAGGCGATGGAGATTATTGGAGGAACTGAGGTAGAGGAGTTCCTTAATGATGTTGTGGCTAATAGAGAATCTGCAGATCTTGTTGAAGATATGGATTCTGCTGTTAGTGGTTGTGTGGTGGGTGGTGAACAATCTGGTTTGTTGATCAATGAAGAGATTATGCAGGAGGCGGCGGGTTGTTCTGTGGATGGGATTATGGTCGCTGGTGATCAGAGTAAACAAGGAGATATGGCTACTGATTCACTGATGGCGGAAGAGTCGGTAATTGAGCTTGCTGCTGAGGAAGTAAGTAAAGTTGTGGATAATCCCATCTTTGAACCTAATAGACCTTTATTTACGTTTGGGCGGTTGAGTCGCATTGGAGACCTTGGAAAGGTAGACTTGGCTATTGGTGATACGAATGCTGGTTTGAATACTGAACGGTGCAAGCGTAGCTTGGATTTTAGTGTTCTGGGGAAATTGACTGAGACTAATGTAGTGCAGATGGAGAAGGGTGAACGGATTGGTCTTGGCTCTAAAGACACTATTGGTAATGCGGAATGCAAAGCAGGTGTTTGTGGATATGGCTCTACTGAAGAGTTTCCTTCAATCCAAACT
>NW_021319404.1:80741-80960 GCF_001605985.2 Dendrobium catenatum
GATAAGAAGACGGGGGTAATCATTTATTGCAATGCTGTTTATTATAGTTGGATGAATAGAAATGCTGTAAAACATGGGAAGGATCGGTGCTCTTCTATGTTTTTGGCTGGACTTATCTTGGAAGGGATCAATCAGGATTCTCCTTCTTACCACTTGGAGCAATGGGACACTTTTCAATCCTTTGGATTTTCTTCTCCTTCATCTTGGTGTCCCCCCCCC
>NW_021319404.1:81015-87038 GCF_001605985.2 Dendrobium catenatum
GAATGTTGATGGTGCTTTGTTAAGATCTAATGCAGGTGGAGTGGGAATTGTGATTCGGGACAGCTTTGGGAAGCTACTGGTAGCGGCTGGATGGAGTATTTTCCATTGGGACAGTGGTCAAGTTGAGATGCTGGCCATTCAATACATTGGGAAGCTTGCTTTGGACTGGATGCTTGAGCATGAGGGGATCATTGTGGAGAGTGATAACGCTTCTGTTATTGATTTTATGCAGAATTTCAAAGCTAGAAGACTGTGGAAGCAAAAGTATGAAGATGCTGAAGATTGGAGCTGGTTGAGATCATTCCAACACATTATTTTTGTGCATACCTACAGAAGGTTTAATATGGCGGCACACTACTGTGCACATAGAGCTATAGAGGACAATTTCCATTGGGATATAGGAGATAGCAATATATGTATTCCTCAAGAATTTTTAGATATTCTTGAGGATGATAGTAGTTCTTTTGCTTTAGATTAGGGGTTCTTTGCCCTTTTTATTTTTGCTTGATGTAATTGCTTTATTTTGATGAATGCAAATGCAGAAGTTCAGCCCTCTCTCACTCTCCTTTCTCCCTCTCTCCCTCTCTCTCTATCTCTCTCTCTCTCCTCTAGCTTACTCTCTCTCCCTCCCTCTCTCTCTCAATCTCTCCCTCCCTCCCTCTCTACCTCTCTCTCTCTCCTTTCTCCCTCTATCTCCAACTCTCTCTCTCTATCTTGCTTACTCTCTCTCTCACTATTTCTCTCTATCTCTCTCTCTTTCTCTCTCTCAATCTCTCTCCCTCTTCCTCACTCGCTCCTCTCTCTCTCCTCTCTCTCTCTCTCTCTCACTCCCTATCCTTTTCTCCTCTCTCTCTCTCTCTCACACTCCATCTATTGCTCCTATACCTCTCTTATTCATCTCTCTTATTCCTCTATCTCTCTCTTATTCCTCTCTTTCTCTCTCCTCTTTCTCTCTCTCACTTTCCCTCCATCCTTCTCTCTCTTTCTCTCTCTTTCTCTCTCTCTCTTCTTCTCTCTCTTTCTCTCTCTCTCTTCCTCTCTCTTTCTCTCTCTCTCTCTCTCTCTCTCTCTCTCTCTCTCCCACTCTCTCTCGCTCCCTCTCTCTCTCTCTTTCTTGCGCGCGCTCTTGCTCTCTCTCTCTCTCCCTCTCTCCCACACACTCTCTCTCTTATTCCTTTCTCTCTCTCCCTCTCTCTGCTTGTCTCTCTCTCACTCTCTCTCTATCTATCTTTCTCTCTCTCCCTCTCTCCGTCTCTCTCTCCCTCTCTCTTCCTCTCTCTCTCTTATTCCTCTCTCTCTCTATCTCTCTCTCTCCCCCATCTCTCTCCCCCTTTCTCCCACTTGTTGCGGATCTGTTTTCATGGTTTATGATTTTGATGATAGCAAACAATCTTATTTCTCTACGACGGCCATATTTACAAACATTTCAGGTCCACACGATTAGGCTGTAATTTGGAACCAGCTCAAGATTGGGTAGACTATGTCTGAGTTAGTTTGTACACTTTTTCCTTTCTTGAGTCTATTGTATTTGGTGTGGCTCCTGATGTTTTATAAATTGGAAGATTTTCTGTTGCTCCCTAAAGATTTCTATTTTTGGTAACATCGTCCGGGACGATATTTATATCATCCGAAACGATATGTCTAAAAGAAGAAACCCTAATTAGGGCATCCTCATTAAAGCAGCCGTCATTATGCAAACCACATCGTCCTGGATGATTTTGTATCGGCCAGGATGATAGGATCAATTCAGAAAGAATCTGCCTCCATATCTAATTATAAATAACCTATTTTTGGACATCGTCTAGGTGGATCGTCCAGGATTATAAAATATCGTCCAGGACGATCCAGGTCGATTTTTCCAATTTTTCTCTAGAATTTAAGAAAGCAATTATGACTTGATTTCACGATCAAATTGGCCCGGACGATCTTCAAATCGTCCTGGCAGATGTGCTGGACGATTGGACTCTGGATAGATATTTTTCAGGGCGAAGTTCAGGATGATATTCCATGATTTGTACTGATCGTCCAGGACGATATATTATCATCCTAGACGATATGAACAAACTTCTTCTGATCATCTCAAATCGTCCTGGCTGATTGGGCTTAAATTTTACTGATCGTACAGGACGATATGGCTATCGTCCTGGATGATAATGTCGGCAACTTGCATTAATGAGCTCATTTTGAGCACTTCTATTTAAGCTTTATCAAGGCACTTGTTAAGTGTCTTTGGCAGCCATTGTAGCTTTGTTCTTGTGGGGGAAACTTGAAGATAGAGCTTGAAAGGGAGTGAGGAAAGGGTGAAGTTTGAGAGAGAAAGAAGATCCTGTGAGGGGGGACTCAAGGGAATGTGGAGGGGGATCCACATGGTTACTCCGACAAGCTTGCACCTGAATACCGTCGGATTCAAGGCTTGCCTTGAGGGAAGTTCACCAAAGAAAAAGTTCACTTTGGTGTCAAAGGACCCGGCAACTCCGCCGCGCCGGGGAAGGTGGAAGTGATTTTGTAAGGGCTTCTCCGCCTAGCTTTGGGGGCTAAAGGAGAGACACTTGTTTTAGTGCAATACTTGGAGGGTGCCTCCAAGAAGTGGACGTAGGTCAAGGTTTGACCGAACCACTATAAATCTGGTGTGTTCTTTCTTATTCTTTATTTATGCATTTAATTTTTGCATTTGTTTTATTTGTGGTGATTTTGGTTTGTACTTTGCTTAAAGTTTCATCTTTACCAATTCACCACTCTCTTTATTTTGCCTTGGGCCAGTTATATAAGGCTTAACATCCCTAACGAACTTTCAATTGGTATCAAAGCATGATTCATAAAATAAGTTTTTAAAAGCTTTTGAATTTTTCAATCCATGGCTAATCATAATATTGCAGAAGGTTATTCAATCACCAGAGCTCCTTTATTTGAAAATATGTTATTTGATTTTTAGAAAAATTGCATGTCTATTTTCTTGCAATCGATTAATTTTTGCATGTGGCATTTGATTTTAACTGGTTATTCATCACCGTCACGTATTGTTAATGGAGTTAAAACCTATATTCCTTTTAATCAATGGAATAAGACAGAACAACTGAATGCAAAATCTTTAAATTGCTTTTTCTGTGCTTTAAATTCTGAAGATTTCATGTTAATATCCACTTGCACTACTAGTAAGAAAGTTTGGGATAAACTACATACACTATACGAAGCAACGAATGAAATCAAACAATCCAAGTTGAATTTGTTAATGCATGATTTTGAATTATTTTCCATGAAACCTTATGAAACGATCTTAGACATGTATGCCAGATTCATTCAAATTGTAAACTCATTGCATGCTTTAGGAAAAAAATTTCAAATTTTGAAAAAGTTAACAAAATTCTTCGTTGTCTATTAGATAAGTTTAATGCCAAAGTAGTTACTATTTGTCAATCAAAAGATTTGAATGATTATTCTATTGATAATTTGATTGGCTCACTCATTGCCTACGAGCAAAGTTTGGGTCAAAGACTTTTGGATGCAGGTGAAACGATTGTTCTAAAAGCTGAAGATACAAAAAAAGATTGCTTAGTTCGTGAAGAATGCAATGACTTGTTAAGCAAATCACAAAGCTCACAAAAGCATAAGCAAAAGTGGAAAAAAGGTAAAAATGGTAAGGATGTTCAAATTACTTCTGATATTATTTGCTTTCGATGTAGGAAATCTAGACATATGAAAAATCAGTGCCCTAATTTAAAAATCCTTCCTACGAAAGAAAAGGGCAAGGCGAAACAAAATTTAAATTGGGGAAATAATGAAAGGCAAAAAATCTCATGAGCAGATCTAGTTTCTGAAGCATCGGACCAGGAGAGAGATAATGGTTAAAAGCCTTTCGTGTTTTTGTGTTTTGTTTTTGTTTTTATGTTTTTCATTTTTATTTTTTATTTTTGTTTTGTTTATTCTTTGAATTTTTCATTTTTGTGAAAGTTTTTTCTGATCAACACACACATTCACTTTTCTAAAAATGAAAAATCTACTTCCTGTTTTTTCTTGAAATCTTTGGTAAGTTGTGTTTGACTTCTCTAAAACAGCCAAAGGAAAGAAACTCATGTTTTTGACTCTCAATCTCTATTTCCTAAAAAAAGTTACTCTACTTTTGATTTAAAATCTTTTTCATCTTTTAAATTAGTCTTTGAAACTAAATTTTTTATCTCCCTACATTTTATTTATCGCATAGGGATCTTTTGCAAGTTGTTGAATCTAACTCATATTTTCTTAATCAAGAATTCGCTTTATCAATAGGATGGGTTTACTTCTATTTTTAAAATTTTAGAAAGGTAGCATATTTAAAAAAAAAAATTGGCAAATGATGCCAAAAATAAAAGATGCGCAAAGACACCAAATTGAAAAATATACACAAAAGTGTATCAAAAATCAAAAGATGCGCAAAGAGCGTCATTCAAATTTACAAGAGGCATAAAATGAGCCCACAAAATTTAATGCTTACCATTCTTGTACTTCTTAAAAGATTAAGAGAACCCTTGATACTTTCGATACTTGAGTTTGAAAATTTTGATTCCTGATTCAACAATTCGTGCATTAATCTTCTATAAGATATATTTTATGAAAGGAGTTTTAAAAAGTTTCTGTTTCTTTCTCTAATTTGTCTTATGATTTAGATATTGAATTAAAAAGTTTTTGAGCCTTTTTAAAGAACTTGAGTTTGGATTATGAAATTTTGAATTTCTAATCTTTTCTAGGATATGTGTTGTCAATCCAATTCTACTAAGTTTTTGATTAAAACCAAGAGTTAACTTTCTCATTTTAAGAATTTTTTTTTTACTAGATCAAGGAACGTTTTTTGTTTTTTTTTTCATTTTATTTTTTTGTTTGTGCCTCTTCTCTTCTTGATAATGTCAAAGAGGGAGAACGTACTATTGAATTTGTATCTTTTTTTTTTTCAAAATTTTTAAAACAACAAAAATATTTTTATCTCCCCTATTTTTTAAAGTGTTATTCTAGTGAGTGGGATATTAGGAGAAAATGTTCCTTTTTGTAAATTCAAATTGAATTGTGTGCCATCATCAAAAGGGGGAGATTATTACGGATCTATTTTCATGGTTTATGATTTTGATGATAGCAAACACTCTTATTTCTCTACGACGGCCTTATTTACTAACATTTGAGGTCTACACGATCAGGCTGCAATTTGGAACCAGCTCAAGATTGGGTAGACTAGGTCTGAGTCAGTTTGTACACTTTTTCCTTTCTTGAGTCTATTGTATTTGGTGTGGCTCCTGATGTTTTGTAACATGGAAGATTTTCTGTTGCTCCTTAAAGATTTCTTTTTTTGATAACATCGTCCGGGGCAATATTTATATCTTCCGGGATGATCTGTCCAAAAGTAGAAACCCTAATTAGGGCATCCTCATTAAAGCAGCCGTCATTATGCAAAACACATCGTCCTGGACAATTTTATATCGTCCAGGATGATAGACTCAATTCAGAAAGAATTTGCCGCCAGATCTAATTAGAAATAATCTATTTTTGGACATCGTCTAGGTGGATCGTCCAGGACTACAAAATATCATCGAGGATGATCCAGATCAATTTTTCCAATTTTTTTTAGGAAAGCAATTATGACTTGATTTCATGATCAAATTGGTCTCGACGATCGCCAAATCTTCCTGGCCGATGTGCTGGATGATTGGACACCGGATAGCTATTTTTCAGGGCGATGTTCAGGACGATATTCCACGATTTGTACTGATCATCCAGGATGATATATTATCGTCCTGGATGATATAAATAAACTTCTTATGATCGTCTCAAATCATCCTGGCTGACTGGGCTTAAATTGTATTGATCGTACAGGACGATAGAACGATAAAGTTAGTAACTTGCATTAATGAGCTCGTTTTGAGCACTTCTATTTAAGCTTTGTCAAGGCACTTGTTAAGTGTCTTTGGCAGCCATTGTAGCTTTGTTCTTGTGGGGGAAACTTGAAGAGAGAGCTTGAAAGGGAGTGAGGAAAGGGTGGAGTTTGAGAGAGGGAGAAGATC
>NW_021319404.1:87138-115409 GCF_001605985.2 Dendrobium catenatum
CCCCTCTCTCTCTCCCTCTCTCTCTTTCTCTCTCCCTTTCTCTCTCTCGCTCTTTCTTGTTCTTTCTCTAGCTTGCTCTCACTTACTCTCTCTCTCTCTCTCTCTCTCTCCCTCCCTCTCTCTTGCACTCCCTTGCTCTTTCTTGCTCTCTCTCTCTTTCTCTCTCTTTCTCCCTCTCTCTCTCTCTTACTCTCTCCCTTGCTCTCTCTCTCTCCCACTCTCTCTCTCTCTTCGTCTCTCTCTCACTCTCTCCCTCTCTCTCTCACTCTCTCTCTCTCTCAGTCCCTCCCTCTCTTTCTCTCTCTCTCCCTCTCTCTTGCACTTCCTTGCTCTTTCTTGCTCTCTCTCTCTCTCTCCCCCCTCTCTCTCTCTCTCTTTCTCTCTCTCTCCCTCTCTCTCCCTTGCTCTCCACCTTTCTCTCTCTTGTTCTTTCTCTCAAACTCACTCTATTTCTCTCTCTCTTACTCTCTCTCTCATTTCTCCCTATCTCTCTCTTTCTCTCTCTCTCTCTCTCATTCCTCTCTGTCTCTCTCTATGCTTTCATTTGTTCCCTTTTCTTTCTCTCAATAGAGTGGTTTAGAAAGAGAAGCTCTGGGGATGCCTAAAGGGGGTGGCCCTAGTTTACCTCCTCGAAATGGGGGAAATGGTGGTAGTAAAAGCATTAATAGGAAGGTCAAGAAGCAAGGAAACTGGTGCCAAGTGCTTGCCACTAATGATCCCAATGGTAGGGCTCCGGCGTTGGCAGTACAAAAGGTGGTTCTATCATCCAGATCTCTTGAGATTGGTTGGTTCTTGACCTCTTCCATTAAAGGAGTAGCTCATTGTGATGTGTGGGTAAAAAAAGGGACCAGATTTATGGGTGCTCCCCTATCTGGCAAAAAAAGCATCCTCACTTCAGCCAAGACTATAGCCTTGTGTAGTCCGAGGACCGCTGTTTCAAGTGTGCCAGTTTCAAAGTTCACACATCCTGAAGGTAAGTTTGCTCTGGGAATTACTTCCCCATTATCTAAGCCCACTGTGGTTTGAGAGCTCATTATGAGCTTCATAGGCTTCTCGCCTCTGGCTGGTTTTGTTCAAGGTGGAAGATCTGTACTAGAGTCTACTCCTGGCCATGAGACATCGGCCGTGACTGAGAAAAGGAACTGCCCAGATAAGGGCTCTAACCGGGTGAATAACTCGACCATTATGATTGAAGGATCTGACAAGAGCTCAGATGGCCATTCTTAGATTGAAGATGACTGGATTGAGGGTCACGATCAGCTGGTTATAAACCTTGTGACCATCTCGGATGCTGAGGTTGATTCCAAATGGTAGACCATTCCTGGCAGTGACATAGAGGAATCTGGTGGGGGTGCTGCTCCCCATACAGAGATGGATGATGACCAAGCTAGAGCGTCTATCCAGGACATATAGCATCTCGCATAGCTTACCCAGCTAGATTTTTTTAGGACTCTTCTAGGTCAGTCCCTATGCCCCTGGACGAACTAACCGGTTGTGTGGATACTAATTTTCAATCTGTTGAGGAAGTTATGCACTAGGACTCAAGTATTGCTAGAATTGATGACGGTTCTGGTAGACCCAGGTGTGATCCTCCCTTAGTTACAGCTGTTAAGAGAGTTGATATTTGCATATTTTACATTCTTGCAACTTGTATAGTTTTGATGATTCCAAATATTATTGTTTTATGTATTGATATCTCCTAAAACTTTTTGGAAGATTTGATTTCTCTCTTGTGTGAACTAACATTTCAGGAAAATCAAACTCTAGACTATTGAAGACTTCAAATCAAATTTAGCATGAGAAATTTTATGAATTGAAGCTTGTATTTTTCTTTGAATTAAGTTTGAGAGGGAGTGATTATAATTGAGTGAATAAACACACACACACACTTAAGGAGATCTTTAACAATTTATATTGATCGTACGGGACAAACATAGTTCGTACGGGACGATCAAGTTAGTTATCTACTCTAAAGAGCAATGGAACGAACAGAAGTCGAAGAAAATTTTTCTAAGTCCTTATCATCCAGGATGAATGTTTAATCGTCCCAGGATGAAATATTCTCTGAAAAATTTTTGTTCAGATGAAATTCATATTCATGCCTAGACGAAATGCTCTCTGGAATATTTTCATCCAGACTAACTCAAATTCATCCTAGAATGAAATGTCCTCTGAAAAATTTTTGTTCAGACGAAATTCATATTTGTGTCAGGACAAAATGCTCTCTATAAAATTTTCATCCAGCCGAACGCAAATTCGTCCCAAGATGATTTGTTGTTTGTAAAAATTTCATCCGGATGAACTCGTATTCGTCCCAGGATGAAGTGAACTGACTCTTCAAATTTTGGCGATGTCCTGCAGTTTTTTTGGAACCGACCTATGGTATAACAGTTCGTACCGGATGAACCAAGTTCATACAGGATGATGCCTGGGTACAATTTCAGTTCGTACGAATATACATTTGGTTCATTTTCACATATTTAAGTAAAATCATTCAGGACGATCCACGATCGTACGGGACGATGAACTTCGTGTTGACTTGAAAATTTATAATTTTTGGACGGTTTTTCTTGTCTTTCATATAAATAGTCTAATTTAGACTATCACTTAATCTTTTTTCCTACTAATATTCATGCCTATTGAAAGAAGAGTCAAGGAGAGAGTGTGAGAGAGTGTTTGAAGGAGTATTCTTTGAACTGGAGCGTGAAGGCTTCACTTGGTGTTCAAAGTTAAGAATCTTTACTTTTGATTTATGTTTACTTCACTCTTTTCTTTCTTACTTCTAGATTTTTTGTTAAGAAGATCTGTCAAGAAGATTCAGTTCTCAACTGACACTTGAATAGTGTGAACAGCCAAAGGATTCTCTACCCACACTAGGAGAGTTTGAACAGTCAAAGGGTTCTTTTCTTACACTAGGAGAGTGTGAAAGGATGAAGGGTTCTCTGCCCACACCGGGAGAGTGTGAAAGGACGGACGGTTCTCTGCCAACACTAGGAAGAGTGTAAAAGGACGATGGTTCTCTATCGCACGGGGTAGTGGTGGAAGAGTGTTTTGTAAAGGCTTTTCCTCCTAGCTGGGGGTGCAAAAGGAGAGTCACTAGTCGTATTAGTGCAATACTCGAAGGGTGCCTCCGGGGAGTGGATGTAGGTCAAGTTTGACCGAACCACTATAAATCTCGTGTCTTTTATTTTTCCATTGCTTTTTATTTTTCTGTTTAACTGTTTCAAAATTGTGGTTGAAAAACTTTTTCTATAAAATTCACTAAATTTAAATTCTCGATTTTAAATTTTAAAAGAGGGTAAAATTATTTAAATACCAATTCCCCCCCCCCCCCCCTCTTGGTTAGCATCGAGCCAGTTCTATAAGGCTTAATATTCTTAACAAACTTTCAAGTGGTATCAGAGTGGGAATCATAAAAACTAAGTTTGAAAACTTTTTGAAAATGCTTGAATAGTTTCTACTTTCAAGAGTGGAAAGGACATATGGGATAGACTTTATATAACATATGAGGGGACTAATGAGGTTAAGCAATCTAGACCTAAGATTTTGTTGCATGATTATGAACTATTTCGCATGAAACCTAATGAATCCATTTCTGATATGTACACAAGATTCACACAAATAGTCTCCTCTTTACATGCATTAGGTAGGGAACTAACGAATGCTGAAATGGTTAATAAGATTCTTCGTTGTTTTCCTACTGCATATGATGCTAAAATTACTGCAATTACAGAGTCTAAAGATCTAAATATTTACTCTATTGACAATATTCTTGGTTCGCTAATTGCTTATGAGCAAGGAGTTAGCAAAAGAAAGATTGATGCAGGTGAACCACGAAGAGAGAAGAACATAGCACTGAAAGTGGTAGAGTCTAAGAGTGAACACTCATAACCTGAGGATGAAGATGACATCACATTGATGACTACACAATAAAGAAGCTTTCTGAAGAGGAAGCAGAAGAGACGCCAGCAATGGAATAAAGGTAAATTTAATAGAAATGCCATGGTTTTAAATGATGTTATTTGCTATGAGTGCAGGAAACTTGGTCACATAAAGACAGATTGCCCAAAACTCAAAGCCACTCCTAGGAAGGAGAAGGTAGAGGAGAAACCTTTTGTAAATAAGGGAAAGAAAAAATTCCAAAGAACTTTTTGGGCGGACTCAGCTTCAGACTCGTCAGAGATAGAAAAGGAAGAGGGAGTCACTAATCTGTGTTGAATGGCCGATAGTCTTGATCAGTCAGATCAGGATGAGGTTTGTGACTTAAGTTATGATGAACTTTTTAAAGTTTCTGAACACATGTATGATGCATATAGGAAAATGAAAAAAGGCATGCTAGTTTATGTTTAGAATTTGAAGAAATACAAAAGAATCATAAAATCTTTAGGATAGATAATGCTTTAATTGATGACGACCATATGAAATTACTTGATGAGTTTGATAACTTGAATAAAATTTATGAAAATTTAAAATCATCCTAATCTGCACATGAAAAAGATTTTAAAAATTTTAAGGATGAATCAGAAAGCATGATTTATAGATCAAATTATACAAATTGAATTTTGGAAGATATGAATTCATTTTACAAATTAACTATAAAAGCTCTCGAGGATAATAGGATACCCCTTAAACTTGAAGATTTCACTAATCCTATTTTTTATCCTAAATTTATGACATCCCTAAAAGATAAATGAATAGTAGTAGTAGACTTAGGAATCTTTTTCCAAAAGTAAAATGTAATAATTGTGGATTGTTTAGAAACATAGCTCACACCTGTTCTTTGAAGAAGAAAACTTATTTGGTATGATGCATAAACCTAAACATATCATGCATGTGTCTCGTTATAAATTGCCAAAAGAAGAACCCAAACTTATTTGGGTTCCCAGATCTAACGTTTGATAATTTTGCAAGGTTGCTCTCACACAAGACCTCGTGAGAGCATATGGTACCTGGATAGCGGATGCTCAAAGCATATGACTAGAGATACTACATAATTCATATCATTGGAAGCCAGGAGTGGAGGCAAGGTTACACGTGGAGATAACACCATAAGGAAGTTGATTGGGTTAGGTATAATTGGAAATCTAAAGAAATTTTACATTGAAAATGTGTTATTGGTAGAAGGCTTAAAGCATAACTGTTAAGTATAAGTCAGCTATGTTATAAATGATATTGTATGAAATTTTTTCCTACTAGATGCATATTAAGCCTAAATGGTAAAGATGTTTTGAATGGTAAAAGGGTTAATAATATTTATATTCTAGACTTGAATTGTATTCAAACTCCTACTGCTTTTTATTTAAAAACTGTATCTGATGAGTCATGGCTTTGGCATAGTAAACTTTGTCATTCTAGCATGAAAAATCTTAGGAGGATTATCCAAAAGAACTTAGTGAGAGGTATACCAAAACTAGACTTTACTAAGGATCACCTTTGTGATGCATGTCAATTAAGAAAATAACTGAACTCCTCTTTTCAGTCCAATAAGGATCTTAGAACTAGTAAACTATTGGAGATTTTGCATATGGATCTTTTTGGACCAGTTGACACTGTAAGTCTAGGAGGGAAGGTATACGGCTTTGTGTTTGTGAATGATTACTCTAGATTCATATGGGTTAGATTTCTATTTCAAAAGAGTGAATCATTTGAGGAATTTAAAAAATTTTCGACTTGGATTCAAAGAAAACTTGGGTGTGAAATCGTGACTACAAAGTGATCATGGAGGAGAATTTGAAAATGAAAGATTTAAGGATTTTTGTAAAGAGAAAGAAATTAATCACAATTTTTCTGCACCTAGAACCTCTCAGTAGAATGGGATAGTCGAAAGGAAAAATAGAACATTAATAGAAGCCGCTCCAGCAATGTTGGCAGAATACTCACTTCCTAAATATTTTTGGCCTGAGGCAGTTAGCACTACATGTTATGTTCTGAATAGGGTGAATGTGAGATCTTGTTTAAACAAAACACCCTATAAATTGCTAAAAGACAGAACACCTAATTTGACTCATTTGCATGTTTTTGGTTGCAAGGTGTTTATATATAACAATGGAAAATCTGCCTAAGGAAAATTTGATCTAAAATCGGATGAAGGAATTTTTGTTGGATACTCAAGTATTGGAAAATCTTATAGAGTATTCAATAAAAGAACTTTGGTAACTGAGGAGACCACACATATTGTATTTGATGAATCTGGAAATTTGGAAGAGCTAAATGTTGCAGAAGATGAAATTGAGGATAACTCCCAAAAGATGGATAAAATAAATTTGGAAGAAAATTTGGAAGAAAATGTGGTAGAAAATTTGGAGATAGAAAACCCTTTGCTTAGAGATTTGAGATTTTCTAAAAACCACCCAAATGAGTTGATAATTGGTGAACCTAGTGAGGGTGTAAGGACTAGGTGTGGATTAAACAATGAAGTCAATCATCTAGCCTTCATTTCTATAATAGAACCCACTAATATTGGTCAAGCACTTTCAGATGAATTTTGGATTTTGGCCATGCAAGAAGAGTTAAATAAATTTGTAAGTAATAAAGTTTGAGAATTAACTACAAGGCCAAAGGATCAAAGTGTAGTTGGAACTAAGTGGGTATTCAAAAATAAAATGAATAACTCAGGAGTGGTATTTAGAAATAAGGCTAGATTAGTTGCTAAGGGGTATAATCAGATTAAAGAAATTGATTTTGAAGAAACTTTTTCCCCTGTAGTTAGACTTGAAGTAATTAGAGTTTTGCTAGCCTTTGCCTATTTTAGAGGATTTAAATTATATCAAATGGATGTAAAAAGTGCATTTTTAAATGAGGTAATTCAAGAAAATGTTTTTGTAGAACAACCACCAGGTTTTAAAAATTTTAAATACTGAAATCATGTTTTCAAATTAAAAGAGGCATTATATGGATTGAAACAGGCACGTAGGGCTTGGTATGAGAGGTTGAGCACCTTCTTACTTGAAAGATCATTTGAAAAAGAAAGTGTGGATATAACTCTCTTTTGAAGAAAGTTGGTAAGGATATACTCATTGTGTAAATTTATGTAGATGACATCATCTTTAATTCTTCAAATAAAAATCTTTGTGATGATTTTTCTAAAACAATGAGTAGTGAATTTGAGTTGAGTCTAATGGGAGATTTAAGTTACTTTTTAGGATTTAGCATTAAGCAAATTAAGGAAGGTACATTTCTTAGTATGTCAAAGTATGTTAAGGACATCCTCAAAAAGTATGAAATGGACAATGCTAAACATGTTAGTACACCTATGAGTTCCTCAGTTCAGTTGGATAAGGACGGTAAGGGAAAATCTGTTGATTAAAAGAAATTTAGAGTGATTATTAGATCTTTGCTTTACTTGACTGCTAACCAACCTGATATCATGTTTAATATTTTTTTTTTGTGCTAGATTTTAATCAGATCCAAAAGAATCATATTTGACAGCAGTAAAAAAGATTCTAAGATATATGTTAGGAACACAAAACTTAGGAATTTGGTATCCTAAGTTTAGCTCTTCATTTAAAATAATTGGTTTTTCAGATTCTGACTTTGCAAGTTGTAGGGTGGATAGAAAGAGCACTTATGGAACATGCCAGTTTAATGGAAATTCTTTAGTTTCTTGATCTAGTAAAAAATAAAATCAATAGCCCTATCTACTGTAGAAGTTGAATACATTACATTAGGAAGTTGTGTGGCACAAGTATTTTGGTTAAAATAATAGTTGATTGATTTAAGATTAACTATAGGCACTATTCCAATTTATTGTGATAACACTAGTACTATTTTGTATTTTTAAAAATCTTATTCAACATTCTAGAACCAAATATATTGACATAAGACATCATTTCATAAGGGATCATGTATCCAAAGGAGAAATTGAACTCACTCATGTTTCTACTAAAAATCAACTTACAGACATTTTTACAAAACCTTTAGCCTTTGATACTTATAGTGCATTAAGAACAAGGTCTGGTGTGATTGATTAAATGCTTAACTAAAAATATTTTCTGCAACATTGATATATGTTTTCCAGTTAACATTTTTTGTGTGTTTTTTATGAGTTTCTGATCTTTTGTTTGTGATTTTCTGTATTTGAGTTTTTGAGATTTTATGCAGTTTTGGTTGTGTTTTTGTTTTATTTTTTATTGAGTGCATGATTTGAAAATTTTGAGTGACAATCATCCGGGACGAATTATATAGTGTGTCAAACTATCGAATTTTGAATCGTTTGCGTTCAGTTTTTCAGTTTTTAATTTTCACTTCGTTTGTACGATCGTCACGATCGTCCAGGATGAACTTGTTCAAACGACGGGACGATTGAATGATAGTTAAATGGATAAGGTGGTTTTTAATGTTATATTTCATATGTACGAACCATTGGTTCGTCCGGACGAACAAATGTTGGTTCGATGGAGGGGACAATTTCAACTGCCATTAAAACGATCATAAGTTCTGATCGTCCTGAGATGAACACGTGTTCGTCTGTACGATCAATTTGGTCAAAAGTCTCTATGAAAGGATGCTTCATAAGTTGTGTGATTATGAAAAGCCATTTTATTTTAGACTCGTCCATTCGTCCATATGAATTTTTTTTCGTACGGGATGAATAAATTTCATACGAGATGAATGTAAAATTTTGTATGTATGAATAGTCATTTTTTTAATAAATAGACGGGCTTTTGAACTCAATAGTCACACCCTCACTTCACTTTCAAATCTTTTCATTCCTTAGATCCTATCAATGGCAAGTTTAAGGAAGCATCAAAAGATTCTAGCTAAAGGTCCACCTAAGAATTCTTCTGAGAACTTCCTTTCTAAAGACAATGAAGAATCCTTTCCTAGGTTTGTCTCCACCAAGATCACTCCCTCTAGAATTCTTATCCATGAACAACTAACTTTTCAGGTAATGAATTTGTTTACCTCAACTCAGTTTGGCTTTATCCTCACCCTAGTTTATCTCTACAACAAAGAAACCTTCCACTATTTCCTTACAAACATGTCTTTTAACTCCGACCATTCTGTAATCTGTTCCTATGCCTTTAAGAAAAAAGTTGAAATCATGAAAGCTGACTTAGGAGCTTTTTTAAACTTAAGGATTGAGGGAGCTATGACACATACCTTGATCACCACTTCTGATTATGCATGGTATGAAATTAATATTGTGATTAGAGGAATTAATTTTAACAAGCATATGATTAATGTATCCAGTCTCGTTCGTAATGCTCGTATCATCCAGCATGTTCTTAGAACTTCTATAATTCCTAAAGCTAGTGATAGAATCAACATTACTCCACTTCTTTCTATGTTTTCCTTTTTGATCATGACTAAAGAACCTATAGATGAAGCCCAACTAATCCTTGACTATCTTTATGGACTCTCTAAAATTGGTCATATCAAACATAAAAGAAAGAAGAAAATTTCCTTAGGACATCAGGTTGCCTACATTATGGATTAGAAATACATTTTGGTTCATCCTGATCAAGAGTTAGATGATCCGCTCTACTACAATGAAGGATCATTTAAAGCAATCTTCAGTAAAGATGAACCAAGTAAAACACATGTCATTAGTGATACTGAGGAAGAACATGAAGCTGCACCTGCACCTGCTAATGAACCAAATTATCAGGATTTGGTTCAAAGATTTGATTGTTTAGAGACTCACTTTGATCAAGGGTTTGATCAAATTGAAGCTCATATGCAGCAACAGGATATATAGTACGCTCAAGACATGGGGTTTATGAGAGAACAAATGAATGATATTAGTACCAACGTGCTTATGATGAGTACTTATTTTAATATCTTTGGTGCTGCTCCTCCTCCTCATCCTCCTCCAGATCAGAGTCCTTCTGAGTGACACTCGTACTAGATTTTATGTGTTTCTTTAGTTGTTGTTTTTTGTTTTTATGGGTAGTAAAATGTGTTGTACTTTCTTTTCCTTAAATGTTTTTTTTTAAACTTATGATGTATTGATATCATATTCTTAGATTGTAGTATCTTTCATTTTTATACTAATATAAGTTATCCTATTTTGGCTTTAATCTTGTTTTTGAAATGTGTGTTAGTCTATATAACAATCATTATAATTTTTGATCTTAAAAGTGCTATACTTTGAAATGCAAGTTAAAATTAAATTCATTAGAAAATCTATTTTTTCTAAATTTAAGTATTGCTTATAACATGATATAATTAAGATTGTTAATTTCATGTCACGACATTAATGTCTAATATTATTATTGCAACTGTGATGTTTTCTTATTTTATATTTCACTTCTCAATAAATATTTATGCACTTAGAAAAACTTGAAAACTTTGATTATTGATTTTGAAAAGATCAAAATTACTCTTGAAAAATGTATAAATGTACAAACATCAAAAGGAATGCGCAATAATTTGCAAGTTTAAAAAGAGGCACAAAATAAGCCCACAAATGAAAAGATGCACAAAAATGTATCACAAAGTTGAAAAAGATACGCAAAGCTCCACATGTGGTAGTTACTTCTTTCCATAATCTTTTAATCTCTTAGTTCAAATTGATCTTCGGTACATTTATATTTCATATTGAAATTTGAAATATATAAATTTTCTATTCATCCTTTTTGCAATGATTTTCTCTGTTTTAGTGTCTAAATTGACTCATATTTTTGATATATATATTTTATTATCAATGTTATATCTCTTCTTAAATTCTATGAATTACTATGATTTGTCTAATGTTTTGAATTTATTTGCAAAATTTATTTCAATCACTTTCAAAGATCAATTATTAAAGGATTATCATATGACTGCTTACATTTCTGGTCTTTTTCTTCTTCTCTTTTTGCTGTTGTCAAAAAGGGGGATAAAATATTATTTTTTCGTATCTTTTCACTCATATTTTTTTTATCCTTTTTTCACTCGTATTTTCTTTGTATCCTTGATCGTATCGTATTTCTATTTCGTAGATTGTTGTATTTAAATTTACACAAAAAAAGAAAGTGAAAAAGTTAAAATAGTTGTGCAAAGCCTCCTTATTTTTCATATGATCATCAATTCACGAGGAGTTTAAGAGATTCTTAGATTTTGAAATTATACAAACAATAATTATTTTGCCATCATCAAAAAGGGGGAGATTGTTAAGAGAGTTGTTATTTGCATGTTTTACATTCTTGTAACTTGTATAGTTTTGTTGATTCCAAATATTATTATTTTATGTATTGATATCTCCTAAAACTTTTTGGAAGATTTGTTTTTACTCTTGTGTGAACCAACATTTTAAAAAAATCAAACTCCAGACTACTGATGACTTCAAATCAAATT
The DNA here is from genome assembly GCF_001605985.2 of Dendrobium catenatum. Classification (NCBI taxonomy): domain Eukaryota; kingdom Viridiplantae; phylum Streptophyta; class Magnoliopsida; order Asparagales; family Orchidaceae; genus Dendrobium; species Dendrobium catenatum. Next base: position 98,419 of record NW_021319404.1, read on the forward strand.
TACCATGAGAGATTTTGTGAATTGAAGCTTGTATTTTTCTTTGAATTAAGTTTGAGAGGGAGTGATTGTAATTGAGTGAATAAACACACACACACTTAAGGAGATCTTTAACAATTTATACTAATCGTACGGGACGAACATAGTTTGTATGGGACGATCAATTCAGTTATCTCCTCGAAAGAGAAATGGAACGAACAGGATTCGAAGAAAAATTTTCTAAGTCCTGATCGTCTAGGATGAATGTTTAATAGTCCCAGAACGAAATGTTCTCTGGAAAATTTTTGTTCAAATGAAATTCATATTCATGCCAGCACGAAATTCTCTCTGAAAAATTTTCTTCCAAATGAACTCAAATTCATCCCAGGACGAAATGCCCTCTGGAAAAATTTCATTCAGTCAAAATTCATATTTGTGCCAGGATGAAATGCTCTCTAGAAAATTTTCTTCCAGACGAACACAAATTCGTCCCAGGATGAATTGTTCTCTGCAAACATTTTATCCGGACGAACTCATATTCATCCTAGGATGAAATGAACTGACTCTTTAAATTTGGCAATGTCCTGCAGTTTTTTGGGAACTGACCTATGGTATAATTGTTCGTACTGGACGAACCTAGTTCGTACGGGATGATGCTTGGGTACGATTTCATTTCGTACCAATATACATTTGGTTCATTTCTACACATTTAAGTAAAATCGTCAAGGATGATCCATGATCGTACGGGACGATCAACTTCGTGTTGACTTGAAAATTTACAGTTTTTGGACGATTTTTCTTGTCTTTCATATAAATTGTCCAATTTAGACTATCACTTAATCTTTTTGCCTACTGATCTTCGTGCCTATTGAAAGATGAGTCAAGGAGAGAGTGTGAGAGAGTGTTTAAAGGAGGATTCTTCCTACTAGAGCGTGAAGGCTTCACTTGGTGTTAAAAGGTAAGAATCTTTACTTTTGATTTGTTTTTACTTCACTCTTTTCTCTTTTCCTTCTAGATTTCTTGTGAAGAAGATCTGTCAAGGAGATTCAGTTCTCTGTCGACACTTGGATAGTGTGAACAGCCGAAGGGTTCTCTGCCCACACTAGGAGAGTGTGAAGAGTCAAAGGGTTCTCTACCCACACTAGGAGAGTGTGAAAGGATGAAGGGTTCTCTGCCCACACCAGGAGAGTGTGTAAGGGCGGACGGGTCTTTTCCAATATTAGGAAGAGTGTAAAAGGACGACGGTTCTCTGCCACACCAGGTAGTGGTGGATGAGTGTTTTGTAAAGGCTTCTCCGACTTGCTATGGGAGCAAAAAGAGAGTCACTAGTGCTATTAGTGCAATACTCGGACGGTGCCTCCAGGAGAGTGTGTAAGGGCGGACGGGTCTTTTCCAATATTAGGAAGAGTGTAAAAGGACGACGGTTCTCTGCCACACCAGGTAGTGGTGGATGAGTGTTTTGTAAAGGCTTCTCCGACTTGCTATGGGAGCAAAAAGAGAGTCACTAGTGCTATTACTGCAATACTCGGACGGTGCCTCCGGGGATGGATGTCGGTCAAGTTTGACCGAACCACTATAAATCTCATGTCTTTTAATTTTTCCGCTGCTTTATATTTTTTTGTTTTACTGTTTCAAAATTGTGGTTGAATAATTCTAGACAATGCCCACAAGCTGCATGTGAAAATGCCACAGGGGGTTCGGCCGGCTCCATTCAACATTAGCAAATGTCTCGTGCTAAACCCGTTCCTTTGGGAGGCCCCCTGACTAGTTCATTTTCCTGGAACAATTTGTAATGTGTTCCTTTGTCTAGTCTTAACAAGGAAGTTTTCCTTGGCAAGGATGGGAAGTCTATAGACCCGAAGCTTAAAGCCGTAAGAAGCAATATCGCCAAGATGTATCGGGTACTTATGGCCAAGGTGCTGGGGCGTCGGTTTGCTTTTCCTTTCCTACTCAGTGAACTCAAGAGAAGATGGAACCAATTTGGGGAGTTTGATGTTATCACCATAGCTCCCAACTCTTTTATCTGCCTGTTCGCAAGCCTGGAGGATAGGGACACCGTGCTCATGAGCGGGCCTTGGATCATCGCTGGCAACTTGTTAGCATTGACAAGTGGTCCCCTAACTCCTCCCCTAACTCTCTACATGGAATGCACTCCCCAATTTAGATTCGTCTACCTCAACTGCCTCTTATTTATTGGGATGCCAACAATATCAACCAGATCGCCAACATGCTTAGAGACCCCTTATAGATGGATTCGCATACTTGCTCGTGGGGGAAATCTTCCTACGCTCAAATTTGTGTATGGATAGATTTATCATAGAGGCTTCTTATGGGGATACGGATCAATGTAATCCATGGCCATTTTTTTCAAAGAGTGGAGTATGAGGGTCTTACCAACTTTTTCTTTTATTGCGGCTTCATTGGCCATACCAATGGGAGCTACTCTATAAAGATGACGACCAATGGTCCGACTGCCCCCTCGGCATAACACCCCTGCCCGTTAAGTCCACGAGGAACCAGAGGATTCTTCCTTTGGTACCTGGAACCTCATCACATTCAGGAGAAAACATAAAGCTCAATCCACTCAAGGCCAAACTAAGAAAGTACAAGAGAAATGAGCTGAGGCTCCGCCACCTTCCCAGCCTTGTAGTGAGGGGATGCACCAGCTTGAAGAAACTTTGAACAGAATTGCCAACCCCAAGAACTAATCCCCCAAAGACTCTAAGATCATCTTATATGCCAAAATAACAACTCAAGACCCCTCCTCCATCATGGTCAACCTCTTCAAAAGACAATAAAGGGCCCCCAAAACTTTCTTGGAAAAGCAATTACTTCATTTGAGGCCTATAGCTACTTTGCCTAGGAAGCGGAGGACGAACCTACAAGATGACATTGGTGGGGACTTTGTCCCCTTTGGTAAATAATGAGGGCTCCCCTGTGTACATGCTTTAGGGATCAGGTGGGACCTATCCCTCTGTCAGGGCAATGGGATATCATTCAGCCTTCGAGCTGTTTCAAATTTCCTTCTGGTATCTCACCCCTTGGAGTTGTTCTTTGAGAACCACCTCGATCTCTTGGGCATATGGCTGGGGGTCCCTTCTGTCTCCATCTCTCCCTCTCTCTATCTATCCATCTCTCCCTCCCTCCCTCTCTCTCTCCCCTCTCTCTCTCTCTTTCAATTTTTCATGGGAGAAATTTCCATGAGAAAAGAGATATAGTCATCGCGATTTGATCATATTTTCTTACGGGATATGGTGGGGGTGCCGTAGTCAATTCCTTGTCATCCTTTGAGGAGCAGCAGAGGAAGAGAAGATGGTAGTAGGAGAAGTTTGGTAGGTTGGTCCGATAGAAGTGACGGAGAGATGAATGTGGTATGGTAGAGTTCTTTGGGTGCTGATTTGATAAGTAGTGGAGGGATTGGGAGTGAAAGGAGATTTTCACTTGCTGGCTTGGGAGGTCTAATAGACATCAGAGCTGAAGGGAAGAGGCTTGTTTATGTTCGATCTCCAGGTAGAGCTAGGGGTGTTAAATCAAATGGTTCTTCTATCTTGAAGAAGATCGTTGGACAAGATGCGACATCCAGTAAAGAGCTGGAGGTGGAATCAAATACTGAAATGGTTGATAGAGACATGTCACTGCATGATTCCTTAGATCTAGACGAAGTCATGGAGATTATGGGTGGCAGTAAGGCGGAGGAATTTTTGAAGGTCGTGAATGATTATTCTGGATAATTGGAGAATAGGGAGCTGTATAATGCAGGTGCTTATGGTGACAGGTTTGTGGTTCCAAAGTAGGTTGGGATTCTTAACTAAGTTGAGAAGATGCAGCATACCTCCTGTGATAGGGTTGAGATGAGTAAAATTCTTGATAATCCCATGTTAGAGCCAGATCAAATTCTCTTTATGTTTGGTAGTGTTGGTCGGATTAGTGATTTGGGAAATTTGTGTACGGGTGGTAAAGTCCAGGAAGCTAGAATAGATATTGATAGTTCTAAACTAAGAGTTGATTTCAGGATTCTTGGTAATGTAACTCAGGTGAATTATGAAGATAAATCACTTAGGGGTAAACTTATAGTTACTGGATGCAGTGATTTCATCAATGCTTCAGATCGAGCATTAGGTGTTTGTAATAATGCTCCTGTTGAAGATATTTCTTCACAGCAGCCCGTGTAGACCCTTGGGCCATCCAGATAAGTTAAGAGAGACGATGATGAGATCCAGGAAACAACAAATGCTTGGAAAAAATTTATGCCAGTTAAATTGAATTTGTATGATGATGTTACAAATTTCTTGAGGGAAGATGGCTTGGTAAAACTAGATTTGAATAAGGCTAGAGGGAACATTCAAAAACTTAATAGAGCACTTGTTGGTAGTCTTTTGGGATGGCACTTGCCATTTTGGGTTGTACAAAATGAGTTCCAAAGGAAGTGGGGAGACCTTGGGCTAACACAAGTTACTCCTATGGGATCAGATTGTTTCCTTTGCAGGTTTAAAAGTATGTAAGCAAGAAATAATGTCTTGATTTGGGGGCCTTGGTATGTGGCAGGGCAAATAATTGGAATTGAATAGTGGAATAGAGGTTTATCATCTAAACCTTGAAATGTCTTAAGTTTCCAGTGTGGATTAGATTTCCAAACTTGCCATTACAATACTGGAATGAGTCCAATTTAGTAAGGTTGGCTGCGGATTGGAGAACCCTTGTTCTTAGCTGAATAAACTAAATTGTGGAATAGGTGTTCTTTTGCACGCATTTGTATTCTACTGGATTTGTTAAAGAGGCTACCTAAAGGTGTATGGGCACAAGGTTTGCGAGGAACCTTTTTCCAACCGATTAAATATGAAGGGATTCCTTTGATTTGCTTGAAGCGTGGTAAGGTTGGACACAAGGCTGAAGTGTTTAGGGAGGTTGATAGTCAACCTAGGAAGCAAGATATAAAAGCTAAAGTTGAACAAAAACAAGTAAGTTTTGTTGATTATGGATGTGCAGCTGACATTGGTTCATCTCAGGATAGTATAGTTAGCCCGATTTCTGAAGGTCGCTCTTATCATGAGAACTCTACGGCTGTTGATAATGAACAAGGGGAATGGACAATCATTACAAAAAGAAGGAGATCTAATTTTGTTAGAGCTGGAAATAGGTTGTAGACCACAAAAAGAAGGCCATCTGTTCTAGCTTCAGCTACAGCTTCTAAAGCTTTTTGGAGAGAAGTTTCTAAAGTGCAAAATAATACAGATACTTGGGCTATGGGTGAGAAGCAGGTTAATACTTTGGGTAGGGAACCAACCAATAAGGATCAAGTTGATAGTAAAGCGACTCATTATGGTTTGATACATCCACTTGTTCAGAACTCTCCAAGTAATGTAATACAACCACATGTGCTGAATGCTAAAGCAGATGGTTTGGACAATTTGCAAAATAGGGAATTTTTTAGTTGGGAGTCGTGAGTCTTTTTGGGACAAAAGGAAATTCGTTTCTCAAGGGGTGGTGTGGAGGAAGAATTGGAGAGATCACATCTTTATGAAGTCTCCATCACAGCCCCTAGTTCCTAGAGAATTAAAGTTTTCTTAGTCTAAACCTAAAGATTAGAAGCCAAAGAATAAGCAAACTAGAAATGTAAAATCTTGATACTCTAAGGAATTGGCACATATTGGCCCTCTACAAAAATTACCTAGAGTAAGGAGAATTAAAGGTATGGAAGCTGAATTGGAAACATCTTCTTTTGAGAAATTAGTTAATGTTATTGATAAATATGGAGGTATGAAGGGAAGTGATGTTGATATGGGTGGAGTGGTCGTCTTCTAGGAGCAAGGTGACTCTTTTGATAATATGAGTGGCGGGGATGCTTCCCCTCTGACGAATTTTTTTTAGCATGTTATGCTAGAACAGTGGAGGTGCTTGTAAGAAGGAGACAGATAATTACTTACGACACCGGATTGGAGAGCATGATATTAGCTTTATTTGGATGTTTGAGACTAAGATAGAGACTTTTTCTAGAAAAGACATTAACAAGCTTACAGGTAGAGACTGGGAGTTTACTTTCAAGCCTACTGTTGGAAGTGCAGGTGGCATTCTAGTTTTGTGGAAGAACAATGTGGTGTCTTTTCAAGTTATATTTAAAGCCAATCAGTGTATCATTGGTTGGCTTATATCTGCTAATAACATTGATTGGGAGGTGGTAGTGGTTTATGCTGACTAAGATAGGTATATCAGAAGGCAAGCTTGAGAGGATATTTCTGAACAACGTACATTGCAATCCCCTTTGTTTCTCGAGGGGATTTCAATTGTATCATTTCAAAGGAAGATAAGAAGGGTGGCAAGGCCTTTCACTTTTCTCCAGCTGCAAATGATATGGGTGAGTTTATGTTGACAAATGATTTGATTGACCCTAGGTTCACTGGTTCTGCTTTTACTTGGACAAATAGTAAGGATACGAGGAGTAGAATTTTCTCAAGATTAGATAGATATCTTATCAGCTCTTCAATTATGGACTCTTTTCAAGGATTTAAAGTCAAGCATTTTACTAGACTTGCTTCTGACCATTTCCCTATTATATGCTCTGTCTAAGAAGATTTGAAGAGGGAGTATTCTCAGTGGATAAAATTTAAAGATGTTTGGGCTAGTTATCCTAAGGCTTGGCATCTTATATGGGAGAAATGGAAGGTGGATGACATGAGTATCAAAGCATCTAAGCATAAGAAGAAATGCAATAGGACCTTGAAAGCTTTGTTCTTCTGGAGTAAGAACAAACTCAGATTTCTTAATCAACAGAAGGAAGAGCTTGATAAGGTGATAAAAATTTTATAGGAATTGGAATGCTTGCCAGATGGATTGACTGAAGTTCAAACTAAAGCCTTAAGATATAAGGTTCAGTTATTGAATAGTACTCTTGCCAGAATTATGACATGGTGGAGGCAAAGAGCTAAGGTAAAATGGATTGAGGAAGGGGATGGGACCACCCATTTCTTTCATTCCATGGCTTTGACTAAAAGGAGGGCTAATGGTATTGAATCCATGAAGATGCCTAATGGTTCTATTGTAACAGAACACATGGAGATTTTAAATGTCATTCATGGCTTCTTTGAGCAGAAATGGCATGGGCAAGGCATTGTTGAGGATGGGTGGCCTTCCGTTGAATCCCAAAGGAATTTCTTAAAAAAATTTGCTTGAGTACTTGATGGTGAGGTCACAAAAGAGGAAATATTGACCGTTGTGAGCTCATTTGGCTGAAACATTGCACCTGGAAGAGATGGGGTTACTGCCTCTTTCTTCAAGTTCTTTGGGGAGATAGTTGGGGAGCAAGTCATGAGGGCTTGTTTGGAATTCTTTGCTTTTGGTTATATGGATCCAAGTTGGAAGGAAACGGTTGTAGTGTTAGTACCTAAAGTCATGAACCCGGATCACCCTTCTAAATTCAGGCCAAATAGCCTTTTCCAAACAATTTATAAGATTATTGTAAAGGTGCTTGTTAACATGATCAAAGGGGTATTACCAAAGCTAATTTCTAAAGAACAAGAAGCATTTGTACCGGGTCATTCAATTTCAAACCACTGCTTACTTGGTCAGGAGTTGATGAGTAGATTCAATGAGCCCAAATCAACTCTGGGTTCTTCGGCTTTGAAAATAGACATGGAGCAAGCATACAACAAGATGAGTTGCAAGACTTTGGAGCTCATTCTCAAACATATGGGTTTCCCTCCTAGGTTCAGTTCTTAGGTGCTATGTTGTGTCAAAAATCTACAATTTTCAATCCTTATAAATGGACAGCTAATGGAGGGGATTACAACAGATTGTGGGTTCCATCAAGGGTGCCCATTGTCACCCTATTTATTCAATCTCTTTTTTGATCTGCTGTCTGTCCACTTTCTTCAAAACTTCAAGGTGTTAGGCATGACAATCAGTGCGGGGAGATCTCCTGTCTCCCACCTTCTTTATGCTGATGATATTTTAATCTTTGCGGGGGTGTCTATCCCAAATGTGAGAAAGATTACATCCATTTTGGAGCACTATTGCTCATGGACTGGCCAAAGGGTCAATAAGAGAAAATATATTATTGTTTTTAGTAAGATGACCTCTTCTACTACAAGTTCCCATCTTGTAAATATTACTGGTTAACGGAAGGTGGATGAGATAGAATATCTTGGTATTAAGTTTTCATTGAGAAGACTTGTAAAGAAGGATTTTGGTCCACTATTACAGCAAGCTCGTGCCAAGACCTTTTCATGGGGGATCAAACATCTATCTTTGGCAGGTAGAGTCACCTTAATTAATGCGGTATTGCTTCGATCTTCAGTTTACTTGGTGACTCATACTTTAGTCCCAAATCTATTTTAAATGATGTTGAGAAGTTATGTATAAGTTTTCTTTGGGACTTTGATTCAAACCATAGAAGCTTTCGTTATGTGGCTTGGGATAGTGTTTCTAGACCGAGAAGGAAGGGTGGTCTTAGGTTTCATGCAAGTGCTCATTGGTTTGGGCTTCTAAGAACATGGATTGCATGGGAATACATTAGCAAATTGAGCAATTTTTTTTAGATATGTTTGATATAGAAGTATAGGAATTTGCCTTGGATTACTTAATTCAGATGTGGAGATTCAGCCGTTTGGAAGCTTATATGTGATGGGGCAAACAGCTTAAGTGGTTGTGCTAGATGGAAGGTATGTAATGGCAGAACTATTGATTCTTTAAATAATATTTGGATCTTGTATATATCCATTTTGGTTTGGCCAACGTATTGTGACATTCCATCCATTGAAGACTTAATGGTAGCAGACTTCAATTTGCCAGGTGGTACATGGGATTTGCAAAAGCTGCTGGTTTATTTTGAAGAATTGTTAGCTAGTAGGATTTCAGAAATTGTAATCTAGAATGACCTGGAGAGTGATTCCTGAATTAACTAGATTGACAAGAGGGGGGGAAATAACTAGTTTGACAAGGGGGGGGTGAATTTTGAAAACTTTGTAGTAATAATAAAAGACCTAAGCAAGAGTTCTAATATTTTGGTGTTTTTAAATTTTAACAAGAAAATTTAACTACTACGAAGGAAAATACTTGAACTCAACATGCAACGATAAAATCCTGTTTTTTTCTTTCATAATTTTCACTACGCAAATACTATGAAAATAAAGTGCAAGCAAAACATAAAAAGCGATAAGGAAGAAGCACACTAGAATTTTATAGTGGTTCGGTCAAACCATGACCTACGTCCACTCCCCGGAGTCCTCCGCTCCGAGAATTTCACTACAAAGTATAGCTCTCCTTTTGCCCCCCTCGGCAAGGAAGAGAAGCCCTTATAATACTCCCTTTCACCAACCCAGCGTGGCAGAGTGCCAAGCGTTGTTTTCACCCTCCTGGCAACGACAGAGTACCTTCTCATTTTTCTCCCTCCTGGAGATGGCAGAGTACCTTCGAGGTCATGGATGTAGAAGAATCTCCTCCTCAGAGAGCCTCTCACAAGTTCTTCCCGGACCACAGCGCGAGCAAGATGCAGCAAGAACAGAGCAACCTTCTGATCTCCCTCACACCTCTTCTCCCTCACCAAACTCACCTACTCCTTCCTCTCTCAAACTAAAAAAACTTCTCAAGAGCTCTCACCCAAGGATTTCCTCTCAAATCATGTTCCCCTCTTTTTGTCTCTCTTTCCAAAAAGATTACTAATTTTTGATACATAAAATGTGCTCTAAAATTCCTAAAATTTTTAAAGCAGTAGTTACAATCGTACAGTACGATTTCACATCGTACAGTATGATTTCACATCGTACAGTACGATATGTATAAATAGGCTTTGTCATGGTACGAAGTTGTACGAATAGTTCAAAATCTAATCGTATGGTATGACACTAAATTATATGGTACAATCCTCAACACTACTGCTCGTACAGGACGATAGTCGGGACGATCAAATGTCATCTTAGTTCATCGTATGGTACGATATACATCATACAGTACAAATGGTCAAAATCAAGGCATCGTCCAGGATGAATTCCAGGACGATCAAATATCATCTCTATTCATCGTATGGTACGATATACATCATACAGTACGATGCGAAAAAAAATGAGGGATCATCCAGGATGATATCCGGGACGATCAAAATTCATCTTTGTTCATCGTATGGTATGAATGTGTTCATACAGTTTGATTTTCAATTAGTAATTAAGCCTTGATTTATTCCACTAATCATGAGATAATTTAAGTATTTAAAATAAATTGTACAGTATGAAGTCCTTCGTACAGTACGAACGGCTGAGAAGAACATAATTTAAGTTGACGGCTAGGGTTTTGGATTTGGAACACATCTTATAGTATGATATTATTCGTACGGTATGATTTATTCACAAAAATTATTTTACAAACTAAGATCGTACAATACGAAATAAAGTCGTACAATACGATCACTAGAGAAAGAAAATCTACATTTTTTACTTTTAAAAGCCTCTCCCCCCGTATGTGTGCATGGTTGCTCAGACTTACATGCAGTTTGTGGCCAAACTCAAGAAAATAAAAAATAAAATAAATAACAAATTACATTGTTAGACTCATACTCCTAATCTAACCAGTCTTGAGTCTTCCTGTTGTCTTGAGTAGCTTGTGATCTTCCTGAAATGTTAGTACTCACAGACAATAGCGAACAATAAATGATATTCAATGAATAGTAGTTCAGGCGACATTATTTGTCGTCATCAAAATCTCAAACTCGGGGTCATGGGTCGCAACAATCTCCCCCTTTTTGATGATGTCAAATAATATTTATTGTAGGCAAGTTTGAAAGGCATATTTTTTTTATTAATAGAAAAATAAAATACAAACTAGACAAGACAAGATAAGAGATGAAATGCATTCTATTGAAATGCTAAGGAAACTACAACATAAGCAAACTACAAGATAAGCAAATAACAACAAAAGAAAACTACAACAACCTTCTCCCTCTTTTGACAGCACCAAAAAGAGGAGCAAACCACACTAAGAAATAAAAAATACAACACATACACTTCAAAGGGAAGGATCCTGATAACTCGGAGGTGGAGGTGGGTTTGGCTGAAAATAGTGAAGGATTGTGTCAAATCTTTGATCAATCGCGGTGAAGCGTTCCCTAAACCATTGCATGTCGGCCTCGTGTTGCTGATGTTGCTCTTATATGTTCGTATCGAGATGACTATAAAGTTGGTAGAAACATTCGACCAAATCATCATGAGAATAAGCTGGTGCAGGTGCTCGGGGTGCTTCATGTCGTCGTGGTCAAGCTGGAGCGGCTACGGGGCATCTTCTCCTTCTTCTTCATCAAAGACGGGTTCTTATAGTTCTTGTCCCTGATGGAAAGAATACAAAAAGAGGCATCTGTATAAAATATTGGAAGATTATTGAATTCACCAGGATTGGTTAGTTGGTATTTATTTTGAAGAATGTATACTATAAGGTGCCCAAGAGCAAGATTTTTGTTTTTGGTGAGTAGTAGGAAGGCCAACAAAAGTCATGTGATGAATGTAGTCAATAATTAGATCTGCCTCATCGAATTTGGTGTTGGTCATGATAATATAGGTCATGATAATATAGGTAGAGATAGATAAAGTCGGGGTCATGTTGATCCGGTCGCCAGCTTTGGGTATTATAGAGGTTCTAAGGACATGTTGAATAATTCTGGCATTTCGGTTGAGTGATTGGATGAGTTGTTGGTGTTGATAGAAGGTGGTGTTCCTAAGGACACGATTAACATCACTCCATTCAAAATCGTTTACTAGAAAGGAATGAACCCTAGGCCCTTCAGTAGATAGCTCAATGTATTGGGCCATGTCGGCTTTTGTAATTTTGATATTTTGGTGACAAACAAGGAGTGGAAAGTTAGGTTGTCGATGGTGTAGGTTAGATTTGCTAGAAATTTCAAAAGAAGTTCAGAGTTGTAGGGGAAGGCTAGGGTGAGGAGGAACTGGAAGGTGGTGGAAGCAAAAAGGTTCAATACCTCGAAATTTAGAGCAGCCTGATTGAGCATTTTATATGGCATAATCTTGCAGGAATTATACTTCTGATATGCCTCTTCATTTTCGGAACTTGGAAAGCACGCACTGTGATGGCTAGAGGAAGACGAGCTTCTAGCTACCAAATGACTCCTCTTGCTGGAACTAGACTTCGTGTAGAGGCTGAGTGAAAGGTGAGAACGAACAGCTGTGAGTGAAGTAAGCTGCAAGTGAGGCAAATTTATAGAATTTTTACAACATCGTACGGTATGACCGTGTTTCGTACAGTATGATTAGTAATAAATGATCTGATGGGTCATTTCAGGAAAATGTGGTCAACTCTTACAGTACGATGGATATCATACCATACGATCAGAAGGATTTCGATCGTCCCGAGGAGAAGGATTTCGATCATCCCGAGGGTCCTCGGTACGACCTTTGACGAAAAGTTTAGTACTGTACGAACAGGTGTATCGTACAGTCCGAACTATAATTATATCGTACCAGAAATATTTACTTCGTTCCCATCCATTTTGCTGAGTTGGATTGTACAGTATGAAGTGGGGGCATCGTACAGTACGAACACCAATAATATCATACCAAATTGAGTTAAGTCCTCCCAATCCAATCGCTGACGTGGATCATACAGTACAAAGTGGAGATATCGTACCGTACGATGAGCAATAAATTCATACCAAACGGATTGAATTCCAGCCTGTTATATCGTATACTACGATGGAGATAGTACAATACGATCAAATGAGGTAAAATTTGCCCGTGGTTGTGTATTGTGCAGATTTAGATATATCGTACATTATGATAGAGGATCGTACAATACGATAATGAAATGTCAATTTTTTGTGGTTTCGTGTAGTGAGTGTGTGATGATCAGGAAAAACCTTAGAATAGTTTTTTTTTTATGCATTAATGTCTATGACACCTAATCTAGTCCTCAAGGTGCTAAAGGTGTCAAATGCTAGTGGTTTTATGAATATGTCATTCAATTGATCTCCTGTAGCGATGTGATGCAATTCTATATCTCCCTTAGCAACATGATCTCTTATGAAATTGTGTCTAATGTCTATGTGTTTCGTTCAAGAGTGCTGAATTGGGTTCTTAGAGAAGCAAATTGCACTTGTATTGTCATACATGATTGAGATGGTTCCTATAGGTAGGTTGATATCAAGAATTTATTATTTTAACCATAGTACTTGTGCAACGCAACTTCCTACTGCAATATATTTTGTCTCGATCGTGGAAAGGGCTACTGAGTTTTTTTTCCTACTAGACCAAGAAACTAATGATTGTCCTATGAATTAGCAGGCAACAGAGGTGCTTTTTCTATCTATCCTACATCCTGCAAAATTAGAATCTGAGTACCCTAAGATTTCAAAGGAATAAATTCCTAAATTCGGGGTGCCTAGTAGATATCTAAGGATTCTCTTGATCGCAGTTAAGTGAGACTCTTTAGGATCAGCTTGAAAATGGGCATAGAGGCACACACTAAACATTATGTCCGGTCTACTGGCAGTCAGCTTGAAAATGGGCATAGAGACACACACCACAATCATTCCTTTATACTTCTTCTGATCTACTGATTTTCCACTAGGATCTTTATCTAATTGAATTATTGAGCTCATTGGAGTGTTCATGAGTTTAGTACTATCCATTTCGTATTTTTTCAAAATATCCTTAATGTACTTTGTGTGGCTAAGAAAAGTTTCATTATCCATTTGTTTTACACTAAAGCCAAGAAAGTAATTAAGTTCTCTCATTATGCTCATTTCAAACTCATTACTCATTATTTTTGAGAATTCATCACATAAGTTTTTATCTGAAGATCCAAATAAGATGTCATCCATATAAATTTGAACAATGAGAATTTCATTTTTGATCTTTTGTAAAAAGAGTGTAGTATCTACACTACCCTTTTCAAATCCTATATCCAATAGGAATGAGCTAAGTCTTTCGTACCATGCTCTAGGTGTTTGCTTTAACCCATAAACTGCCTTTTTTTAATTTGAATACATGGTTTGGAAATTATGAACTTTCGTCCCATTATGCCTTAATCACCCCGTTCAAAAAAGCACTCTTTACATCAATTTGATATAATTTGTGTTACAAACATGATTTTTGATTATGATTTTGATGATAGCAAACAAATCTTGTTTCACTACGACTGCTTTTTTCTACTGACTTTTCTGGACTCAAAGATCGAACGGAAATCGGAATCAGCTCAAGATGGGGTAGATTAGGATTGAGTCAGTCTATAATTTTATTTTTCCCTTTCTGAGTCAATTGTAATCTTTGGTGTGACTGATGCAAAGTAACCCTACACACACACTTGAGAGACTTAGAATTTCTATTTTTACTCAAATCGGCCAGGACGATATTTACATCAGCCTGGACGATCGGGCTTAAAATAAAAAATCTAATCAGGGGCTCTTAATTAAGGCAGCCGTCATTAGCCAATCGGCCAGGATGATACTTGTATTGGCCTGGATGATATGCTCAAAACAGAAAGAAATTACCGCCATAAACAATTAAGGTATTATGTATTTTTGGAAATAAGCCAAGAAGATTTAGGATCGGCCTGGACGATATTCACAAATTATGCCCTAATTTATTAAACAATCAAGGCAGTAATTAAGGAAGATTGATACGATCACATCATCCAGGACGATATCAGGATCGGCCAGGACGATCTAGTCAAAAAACCTTAGTTACTCCTGGACGATCTGAATCGGACAGCTTGAATTCAGGGCGATGCTCTGGATGATTTTCCTCAGATTTGAACTGAACGGCCGGGACGATCATGAGATCGTTCTGGACGATCAAGCCAATTTTCAATCATCCAGTTTGCATTCAGGGCGATGCTCTGGCCGATCTCATGGGATTTGTACTGATCGGCTAGGACGATTTATCATCCTGGAAGATAAAGTCGGCAACTTGCAATTAATGAGCTCCTTTGAAGCTATTCTATTTAAGAGCTCTTGTTCAACATTTTTGAACATCCCTGGCTGTTGTCTTGACCTGAGAAAACCTAAAGGAGAGAGAGAGAGAGAGAGAGGGAGGGAGAGAGAGGATCTTGTGAGGGGGAGCTTGTGAGGGGATTCACTAGGGTTGCTCCAAGCATTGTTCCACTTCTTCTTCCCTAGAGTCTCTTATCCTTGGAAGGGTTGGGAGAGGTAAGTTCCGGCAAATGATCGAGGTTCTCTGCCTGCTTCAGGAGGAAGGTTCTCTGCCTTGCCGGGTGTGGCAAAAAGATGTGTTTGTAAAGGCTTCTCTGCCTAGCTGTGGGGGCTAAAAGAGAGTCACGATTGTAGTGCAATACTCAGAGGGCGCCTCCGGGGAGTGGATGTAGGTCGACTTGACCGAACCACTATAAACCCTTGTGTTGTTGTTTTTTACTGCTTCCGCATTTATTTTCTTCCACACTTATTTTTTGTGGTGATTTGGTTTGTAATCGTGCTTTGCCTAAAGAATTTTTTAAAATACTAATTTACCCCCCCGCCCCCCTCTTGGTTAGCCTTGGGCTAGTTCTATAGGGCTTTACATCTCTAACAAACTTTCAATTTGAAGTTCTTGAAACAAGCAAAAGCTAAGAGCACTCTTATGACTTATAGTCTAGCAACAGGGGCAAAGGTTTCTTCAAAGTCTATTCCCTCAATTTTATTGTACCCCTTAGCTATAAATATTGCTTTATTTCTTATTATTGTTCCTAAATAATTCACCTTATTTTTGAAGATCCATTTTGTTCCAACAACACTTTGTTCTTTAGGTCTCTTGACTAACTCCCAAACATCATTCCTGAAGAATTGGTTCCGCTCTTCTTGCATTGCTAGAATCCAAAATTCATCTCCTAAGGCTTGATCTATACTTATAGGTTCTATCATAGAGATGAATGCTGAATGACTAACCTCTTTCCTAAGTCCATGCCTAGTTCTTACACCTTCTGAAGTGTCTCCTAAAATTAAATCTTTAGGAAGACTAGAAAAACATCTCTATTCTCTAGGCAAATCTTCTTGAGGTTCTAGCATTTCTCCTAAGATCATAGTCTCTACTCTATGAATTGTTTCTATTTCATCATCTTCAATTTTATATTCAGAGAGCTTATCTGATTCATCAAACACTACATGGGTGGACTCTTCTACTACTAACCTTCTCTTATTAAAGATTCTATATGCCTTACCTACAGATGAATAACCTAAGAAGACACTCTCATCAGACTTGGGATTGAATTTTCCTAAGAGATGTTTGCCATTATTCAAGATAAAACACTTGCACCCGAAGACATGTAAGTATGAAAGATTCGATGTCCTACCCTTAAGGAGTTCATATGGAGTTTTATTCAGCTTAGATCTAATGTTTACCCTATTTAAAATATAACACGCTGTGTTGACTACTTCTGCCCAAAAGTATCTAGGAAGGGTGTACTCCGCTAACATTGCCCTAGCAGTTTCTACCAAGGTTCTATTCTTCCTTTCTGCTATAACATTTTATTGAGGTGTTCTAGGGGCTAAGAAATTGTATTCTATTCCTATCACTTGATAGAATGATTTAAATTTATCATTTTAAAACTCTCCACCATGATCGCTATGGATTGTTGAGATTTTGCAACCTAATTTTCGTTGAATCCATGTGGAGAATACCTTAAATTCCTCAAAAGACTCATTCTTATTTCCAAGTAATCTTATCTAGTTGAACCCAGTGAAGTCATCTATAATCACAAATCCATAATTTTTTCCACCTAGGTTGGTTGTACTAACGGGTCCAAATAAGTCCATGTGTAGGATTTTTAATGGCCTAGAGGTAATCACATCGCTAATTAAATGAAAGGATTATTTGACTTGTTTTCCTAGTTGGCAAGCATCACATAAGTGATCCTTAGTAAAGTCTAACTTAGGTACGCCTCTAACTAGGTTTTTCTGAGTGATGTTTCTAAGTTAAGCTTTAAACCATCAACTAATAAGACATTTTCAATTAAACAATTCTTAGCATTACCAACAATACCTGATCCTATCACTTTCTTAGTAGTGTTGTTGTTGAATCTAGTAATTAGGTTGT
>NW_021319404.1:119962-130076 GCF_001605985.2 Dendrobium catenatum
AAATACTACAAGATTCAACCCACTTCACCCTCCCAAAATATAATACTATACTTTACACATTTTACTTAACTTCTCTAAAATACATTAAGCATTTCACCTTTCAACACAACACAACACAAACTTGCATAAAAATTTATAAAAATTCTTTAAAACTCATGCATCTCTTGGGAGTATAGAATGGAATAAAACATAGATATGCTTCCCAGTAACTTTTATTTAAACCAAAAACTTCATCGCATTCTTGAATAGGACAATAACACAAACATATTTTTATGGCATTTAATAGATCACGCTACAATTTCCTCCAAATCTATGCATACATCTCATGATTTTGAAACTACAATAACCATAGTATTATGTAAGATTTTACACACAAAGAACTTAGTTTCAAACGACATTTGGATTTTTTTATTAAACACATTCATGATTCATGAGGTTATCTAGTTAAGTCTTTGAAGAATAAGCATTTACAAATAGGGATAATACTCAACCCAAAACAAGGCAGGAAATTTAAGCATAAAAATGAAATAACGTTTACCCTAAATAAACCCTCATTATAGGCTAATTATCCCGACAAAAAACATAATCCATTAAAAAAAAATGATGAGAGGAGAAGAGTTGAAAGAAGAATCAATTAAGAAAAGGAAGTTCACCCACTTTCCTTTGCCCTTTGGGATCTCTGGAAGGGGGCGATTGGAGAGGGCTTCGTGCGATTTCTCATGGCTTATGGATCTGTTGAACTGCAGCAACGTTAGAAACGGAGCTTGGACGTGTTTCATGTATGAGAGGAGGAGGCTGGACGTTTTTTGGGTTGAGGGAGAGGGAAGGAGGGAGGTGGGTGGTTATGGGTTGAGGGAGAGTGGGTGGTAATGGGTTTGTTGCTGAAACCCTCTTGACCCGTTGGACCGTTTCGTTGGACATTGAAAGGGCCTTAATAATTTCGGAATTTGGTAATCTTTTAGGCTCATTAGATTTCGTCTCTCGAGCCGTTCGATTCGAGTATGAGCTCGTCAAAAATCGGAGACCGTTTGGTAACTCAAATTGCGGTTTGAAACCTTCCAACAGCAACTTTGAGCCCTTTGATTTTGGACTCAATTTTGGCCTCGGGAATTTGGCGTTGACCTTGGTTTGTCGTTGGGTTTGTATTCCTGAGACGCTCAGTTTCGGACTTTATAAGTTTTTCTGAAATCGGAGTTTGGATGATCTCCGAATAATTTTTTAAGTTTCCAAACTGATTTTGCATTAGATTCGTGCCGATTAGATAATTATTGATTTGACGTATCATTATATTATATATATACTTGTGACGAGTCCAAAATGGGTTAATCGAAGCCATTTGAAATTGAATTTCAATTTGAGTTTAATTTGATTTGATTTCATTTCCGATTGGTAGTGTAGCAAAATTTTTGGTTTTTAAAAGAGTTTGATTTGAGGTTGAATTAGAAATGGATTGAATTGCATTTTGATTCCGAGCCTGAGTGGTAAGTTCGAGTCGATGCTACATTCATTAGGTGTCCAACCTTAAAGAAAATCCTAGAGCGACGTCATACCACTAGGCCTACGAATACCTTAGGTGCTAGGAAATTGAATTCCGGGCGAAATGACCTCGACTAATTGAGGTCAAAGAGTATCCACATCAACTCCTCTACTTTCGTTTTGATTACTTTTTTACATCATGGCCCATAGAGATTTCAATGCTTACAGGACCTAATATTTTGTACCTTGACCATTTAAAAAACTATTCACAATCCAAGCCATAGGAGGAAACTCAACCTTACTTTTAGGAACCACCTCATAGCCTATATTCTTAAACCAAAATACAATCTTCAATATCGCTCGTCATGACCTTCAGCCTCCCTCTACTCGAACAGTTCTTTCAACACCCCTTCACTAGTACTCATCTCCACCCAAGGGATGGGGAAACCTCGGGGGGCTGAGAGAGGAGGCTCCCAGATCCCGTTCCTGAACCTGCACCTCTCCGCCAACACTCACAGTTTGATCAGTTAGTAGAGAGATTTGATCCGTTGGAGACCCGATTCGACACTTTTGTAGCTCACCAGCAGTAGAAGCACGATGAGGTTATAGCCCATTTCGATACTCTTGTTGTTCACCAGCAGCAACAACACGACCAGGATATGGCTTGGTTTGGCTCACAGTTTACTGCCTTGACTAGTTACTTTCGGAAACAAAATAGTAGCATGTTAGTAGGGTTATATGTTTGAACTTTTATTCTGAATTTGGTTGTATGTTTAAACTTGTATTCATAATTTTTATTTTACACTGCTATTTTTGAAATAATCGTCGGAGTGTTTGCCATCATCAAAAATATAGAGATTGTTGCAGATTTGGTTTCATGAATCATGGTTTTGAAGATAGTAAACAATATGACTACCTTTTATCTACTGAATTTTTAGGACTCAAAGATCGGATGGAAATTGGAACCAGCTCGAGATTGGGTAGACTAGGTCTGAGTAAGTCGGTAATTTTCTTTTTCCCTTTCTTGAGTCAATTGTAAATGTTTGAAGTGACTGATGTTAAGTAACCCTATACACACATACTTGAGAGATTTAGAATTTTTATTTTTACTCACATCGTCCCGAATAATATTTATATTGTCATGGATGATCGAGTTCAAAACAGAAGTTCTAATCAGGATTTCTTAGTTAAGGCAGTCGTAATAATCTGATTGGCCTGGACGATACTTGTATCGGCCAGGACGATATGCTCAAAACAAAAAGAAATAGCCCCATAATTAGTTTAGGTATTCTGTATTTTTAGAAATCGATCGGGACGATCGTGAGATCGACCTGGATGATATTACACAATTATGCCTAAATTGATCCAGGAATCAAGGAAGTAATTAATAATGATTGATATAATCACATCGTCCTTGATGATCGTGAGATCGGCCAGTCCGATCTATTTAAAAACCCTTAGTTACTCATAGATGATAACTATCGGCCAACTTGAATTCAGGGAGATGCTTTGGATGATTTTCCACTGATTTGAACTAATCAGCCGGAACGATCGTGAGATCAGCCTGGACGAACAAGAAAATTTTTAATCGTCCAGATCATCTTCAGGGCGATATTCTGGCCGATCGTCTATGTTTTGAACTAATCATACAGGATGATATTATTATCATCCTGGATGATAAAGTCGGAACCTTGCAATTATTGAGCTCCTTTGAAGCTCTTCTACTTAAGAGATATTGTTCAACATTTTTGAAGATCTTTGGCTGCTGTCTTGACCTGAGAAAACCTAAAGGATTGAGAGAGAGAGAGGATCTTGTGAGAGGGAGTTTGTGAGGGAGTTCACAAGGGTTGATCCAAGCATTGTTCCACTTCTTCTTCCCTAGAGTCTCTTGTCCTTGGAAGGGTTGGGAGAGGTAAGCTTCAGTAATCGATCGAGGTTCTCTACCTGCTTCAGGAGGAAGCAAATGGAGTTTGGTTCTCTGCCTTGCTGGGTGTGGCAAAAAGGAGGAGTTTTGTAAGGGCTTCTCCGCCTAGTTGTAGGGGCTAAAGGAGAGTCACGTTGGTAGTGCAATACTCGGAGGTCACCTCCAGGGAGTGGACGTAGGTCAACTTGACCGAACCACTATAAACTCTTGTGTTCTTTTTACTGCTTTCACACTTTAATTTTCCGCACTTATTTTTCTGTGGTGATTTTGGTTTGTGATATTTGATATTCATTTTAAAGAATTTTTAAAAAATACCAATTCACCCCCCCTCTTGGTTAGCCTCGGGACTAGTTCATAAGGCCTAACATCCCTAACGAACTTTCAGTTTTGTACTATACGATCTTAGCTTATAAAATGATTTTTGTGAATAGAACATACCGTACAAATAATATCGTACTGTACGATGTGTTCCAAATCCAAAACCCTAGCCGTCAACTTAACTTAAGTTTTTCTCAATCGTTCGTATTGTACGAAAGACTTCATACTGTACAATTTCTTCTAAATACATACTTAAATTACCCTGTAATTAGTGGAATAAATCAAGGCATAAATACTAATTGAAAATCAAACTGTACGAACACATTCGTACCATACGATGAACAAAGATGAATTTTGATCGTCCCGGATATCGTCCTGGACGATCCCTCATTTTTTGTCGCATCGTACTGCACAATGTATATCATACCGCACAATGTATATCATACCATACGATGAACAGAGATGATAATTGATCATTCTGAAATTCATCATGAACGTTGCCTTGATTTTTACCATTCAGACTGTTCAATGTATATCGTATAATATGATGAACAGAGAAGACATTTGATCATCACGGCTATTGTCCTGTATGAGCAGTAGTGTCAAGGATCATACCGTATGATTTAGTATCGTACCGTACAATTAGATTTTGAACTATTCGTATAACTTTGCACCAGGATGAAGCCTATTTATACATATCATACTGCACGATGTGAAATTGTACTGTAGGATTGTAGTGGCTACTTTGAAAATTTTAGGAATTTTGGAGCCCGTTTGTTGTATCAAAAATTAGTAATCTTTTTGGAA
Source organism: Dendrobium catenatum (assembly GCF_001605985.2). Lineage (NCBI taxonomy): Eukaryota > Viridiplantae > Streptophyta > Magnoliopsida > Asparagales > Orchidaceae > Dendrobium > Dendrobium catenatum. The sequence continues at coordinate 124,488 of NW_021319404.1, forward strand.
AGAAAGACAGAAAGAGGGGAACGTGATTAGAGAGGAAATCCTTGAGAGAGAGCTCTTGAGAAGTTTTTTGGGTTTGAGAGAGGAAGGAGAAGGTGAGCTTGGTGAGGGAGAAGAGGTGTGAGGGAGATCACATGGTTGCTCCGTTCTTGCTGCATCTTGCTCCTCCTGTGGCTCGGGAAGAACTTGTGGGAGGCTCTCTGAGGAGGAGACTCATCTACAGCCGTGACCTCGAAGGTACTCTGCCTTCTCCAGGAGGGAGAAAAATGAGAAGGTACTCTGCCATCGCCAGGAGGGTGAAAACAGTGCTTGGTACTCCGCCACGCTGAGTTGGTGAAAGGGAGTTTTGTATGGGCTTCTCCGCCTTGTCAAGGGGGTAAAAGGAGAGCTATAAGTTGTAGTGAAATTTCTAGACCGGAGGACTCCGGGGAGTGGATGTTGGTTATGGTTTAACCGAACCACTATATAATTCCAGTGTGCTTTTTTCCTTATCGCTTTTTATTTTTTCTTGCACTTTATTTTCATAGTATTTGGATAGTGAAAATTGTGAAAGAAAAAAAAAAGGATTTTATCATTGCATGTTGAGTTCAAGTATTTGCCTTCGTAGTAGTTAATTTTCTTGTTAAAATTTAAAAACACTAAAATATTAGAACTCTTGCTTAAGTCTTTTATTATTGCTATAAAGTTTTCACAATTCACCACCCCCCCTCTTGTCGATCTAGTTATTTCAATTGGTATCAGAGCCTATTTTCAGAAATAGTGTTTTAGAAAACCTTGAAAAAAAAACGATCATGTCACATTTTGGAAATCGTAACACCGCGGAGGGTTATTCAATAACCCGTCCACCTCTTTTTGATAAAATCTCGTTTGATTTCGGGAAAATTAGAATGTCTACCTTTTCGCAATCTATCGATTACCGCATATTGATGTTAGTCAATAATAGATAGTTGCACCTTTTAAAACTTTGAATGGAGTGAAAACTCTATTACCCTTTAATTAATGGAGTAATGAGGATATGGATTTAGCCCAATTGAATGCTAAGTGTTTAAATTGTTTTTTTTTGTGCATTAAAGTCTGAGGATTATATGAGAGTTTCTACCTGTGCTTCTGGTAAGGAGATTTGGGATAGACTGTGCATTACATATAAAGGAACAAGAGAAGTAAAATAGTCTAGGCTTAATATTTTATTGCATGATTATGAACTCTTCTGTATGAAACCTAGCGAGCTAATATCTGACATGTACACTAGGTTCACCCAAATCGTGGCATCCTTGCATGCATTTGGTAGAGAGATTTCAAATTCTGAGAAAGTTAATAAGATTCTAAGATGCTTTCCTTATTCCTACGATGCTAAGATAACTGCTATAACTGAATCTAAGGACCTTAACATTTATTCTATTTATAATCTCCTTGGGTCACTCATTGCATACAAGCAAGGACTGAGTCAAAGACAAAGTAATGTAGGTGAAAAGAAGGAGCGAATGGTGGCATTAAAAGCAAACAATTCAGAAAAAGACAGTTCTGTAGGGGAGGAAGAAGATGATATAGCCTTGATGACCTGACAGTTTAAGAACTTCTTAAAGAGAAAACAAAGGCGTCATCAGAACAGCTGGAATAAATATAAAAGCTCTAAGTTTAATAAAGTTTCATCTGTCACAATCTATTTTGAGTGTAGGAATCCAGGTCACCTTCGAGCTGATTGCCCAAACTTAAAGAGCCAACTTGCTAAGGAAAAGAGCTAGGACAAAGCCAAGTATAAAAAAGGAAAAATGAAGACACAAAAAGCTTTTTGGGCCGACTCTACCTTAGAATCATCAGAAGAAGAAGTTGAGTCTAGTAATTAGGTTGTTAAGCCTAACTTAATATCTCAAAGGCTACCAAGAGGGGGGGTGAATTGGTAGTTTAAAAAATTTTAAGCCCTCTTTTAAAATTATGTTGAACCGAAATAAAAATTGTTTCTTTTATGTCTTGTAGAAAAAGTTTTTCAACCACAGAGTTTTTAGGACTGAGAATTAAAATGCGGAAACATAAAAACAGTAAAGTAAATGACTCCAGATTTATAGTGGTTCGGTCTAAAACCAGACCTACATCCACTCCCCAGAGGCACCCTCTGAGTATTGCACTAATACCAATAGTGACTCTCCTTTTGCACCCACAACAAGGCAGAGAAGCCTTTACAACACACTCTTTTCACCACTCCCCGGTGTGGTAGAGAACCGTCGTCCTTTTACACAATCCACAGTGTTGGTAGAAGAACCGTCGTCCTTTCACACTCTCCTAGTGTAGGCAGAGAACCCTTCGGCTGTTCACACTTTCCAAATGTAGGCAGAGAACCCTTCGGCTATTCACACTCTCCAAGTGTAGGCAGCGAACCCTTCGTCTGTTCACACTCTCCAAGTGTCGGCAAAGAACTAGATCTCCTTGACAGATCTTCTCACAAGAATCTAGAAGGAAGAAGGAAAAGAGTGAAATAATCTCAATTCACAAGTAGAGACTCTTACCTTTGAAATTCAAGTGAAGCCTTCTCGCTCCAATGATAGAAATCCTCGTTTGAATGCTCTCTTCCACTCTCTCATTGGCTATTCTCTCAAGAGGCATGAAGATCAAATGACAAAAAGATTGGATGGAAGTCTAAATTGGACTATATATATATAAGACAAGAAAAACCGCCCAAAAATTACAATTTTTCAATTCTGTACGCAGTGGATCGTCCCATACGATTGTGGATCATCCTGGACGATTTTACTTAAACGATTTGAAACGACCCCATTTGTACATGTGTACGAAATGTCTTCGTACAGCTGATCATCCCGTACGAATTAGGTTCGTCCGGTAAGAACGGTTAATACTAGGTCGGTTCTAGAAGCTGCTTAAAACCGTTTTAAGTCGGTTAATCGTTTGGACGAAAATTTATTCGTGTGGACGAAATTTTACAGAGGACCGATCGTCCTGGACGATTATTTATTTTGTCTGTACGAAAATTTTCCAGAGGACCAATTACCATGGACGATAATTTAATTTTGTCTGGACGAAAAATTTCCAGAGACGAGATCGTCCTGGACGATTATTAATTTTGTCTGGACGAAAATTTTCCAGAGGACCAATTGCAATTGACGATAATTTAATTTCGTCTCGACAAAAATTTTATAGAGAACCAATCGTTCTGGACGATTATAAAATTTGTCCTGGACGAATAGGACTTACAAAAATTTTTAAGCAAGTTCCTATTCATTCCATGTGCTCAATAGGAGATAACTGTCTGATCGTCCCGTACGAACGTATATCGTCCAGTACGATAAGTATAAAATTTTTATTGATCTCCTTATGTGTGTGTGTATGTTTTTTACGAATATGTTTCAGCATCAACTTAGCGTGACTTAGTTTAGTAAAGTGATTTTGCGCCTTCGTACTGTACGAACAGGTTCGTATGGTTACGAATACGTTTTTAATACTTACTTAAATTATCCGTGATTAGTGCATGTAATCCAGGCCTAATTAAAATTTATAACTCGTACTGTATCGAACTCGATCGTACCTATAACGATGCAACAGAGATGAAGTATGATCGTGCCGGATTCGTCCTGGACGATGCTTCTTGGGTTTTTGTCATATCGTATCTAGGTTTTTTAAAACGCAAAAATTAAAAAAGTAAGTTTTACACATGATGAACAAGACGACCATACCGATAGTCCAGAATTGCGCTGTAAGTGAATAGTATCTTGTTGGAATCGTCCCGTACAATATTATATCGTACCAGTACGGTAGTTGTTTTTGGAACTGTTCGTACATCCTTCGTACGCAGGATGAACGGGTGTTTATGAAAGATCGTTACTGTAATCGATGTTTGAATGCGTGACTGTAACGAAAAGTTACGCTATTTGAATTCAGAGGTTTTTGGAGCTTTTTTAGATATCAATCAAGTTCTTTTTAGAGAAGATTTACATTAGAGGGGTGTGAGACGTAAGGTTAGAAAGAGGGATTACCAAGGGAGAAAACTCTAGAGCATTCTTGAGGGTTGATAGAGAGGAATGGGGAGTGAGCGTTGTGAGGGAGAAGAGGTGTGAGGGATGATCACAGGTTTGCTCCAAGTTGCTGCATCTTGCTCTCCTTGTGGCACGGAAGGTTTGAGGGGAGGCATCTCCAAGGGAAGGCTCGTCTACCACCGATACCTTCGATGGTTTTCTCCCTGCTTCTCCAGGAGGGAGAAAAAACGAGAAGGTTCCTCGCGTGCCAAGCAGGCGAAAATAGAGTTGGTATTCCGCCACGGATTGATTGGTAGTATTTGGATGGTTGGGCCGGGTTGGTGAAAGGAGGTTTGTGTACAGGCTTCTCAGCCTTTTGCCGAGGGGGCAAAGGAGAATATTTTTGATAAGAAGAAAACTCCGCGGAGTGGAGAGACTCTCAGGGAGTGGACGTAGGTCATATTTTGACGCGAACGCAAATATAAGATTCTAGGTGTAGTCTTTTTCATATCGTTGTTTACTATTTTGCTTGCATTTTAAATTTTGGGTCCATATCTATGCATGTGAAATTTTGTGAAAGTAAAATTGCATAAATACTTTGTTTTAAAATTTTCAAAATAACAAAAAAATTAGAACTTTGGTTTAGGGATATATTTTATTAAGAAAAGACTTTTACCAAATTCCTCCCTCTTGTGTTGTTAAGTAATTTCACTTTTTTTCATCTGAAAACTCATGAAGTCGTCGATTTCTGATATGGTACACAAGGTTTACTCAGATAAGTGTACTTCACTACATGCACTTAGGAAAGAAACTTTTAAACTATAAAAAGGTTAAGCCATGAAATTTTGAGATGTTTTCTTCGTCGTATGTATGCTAAAATTACTGTAATCTTCAAACTTTGAATTAAGGTCTTGAGCAGTTATTTACTTTGATAAACTTACTTGGCTACTCATTGCTTAACAAGGGGTTTGAATCACAAGAAATCTTAATGCAGGTGAGAAGAGAGAAGGAGAAAATAATTAATTAAAAGCGGCACAATGAATTCTGAAATTTGCGCCGGGTCTAAATAGCGATGAACGTTGCCCTTCATCATAAGGTCAATTCAAAAAGCTTTTTTAAGGAAGAACAGAAGAAAAGCATTCATCAAAATTGGAGAAAAGGTAAGGATCAATAACAGTAAAAGATCTTCTAGATGTTGTTTGCTTATAATTATCAGGAAACCAGGACACGTAAAACTGACATACCTACACTTAAGACACTTCAAGCAAGGAAAGGGTGGAGGAGAAATTATATAAGATAAGTTGTTATTTGCCATATGCTATACATTTTGTAACTTATTTAGTTTGGATGATTGCCAAAATATTATTGTTCAATATGTAGTTCTCTCCTAACAATTGTTAGAAGATTGTGTATTTGCTCTTGTGTGTACTTCTCCTTACGTTACTTGACTTTTCTCCGACTTAGCATTTTACACTTACTAGTTTTACTGTAACATTTCAGGATAAAAACGAAACTCCAGACTACGAAGACTTCAAATATAATTCAGCATGAGATCTTTGTCATATTTGAAGCTTGATACTTTTCTTAGAAATGCAAATTGAAGGGAAGTGATGTGTAATTTGAGTGAATA
>NW_021319404.1:133529-135082 GCF_001605985.2 Dendrobium catenatum
AAATGTAATGCATGCAAATAGCAACTATCTTAACAGTTGTCTCCCAATGTTACTTTGCCTCCATTTCTGGTCTCTAGTAGAAAGAGCTTCTTCATATCTCCAGTCATCTAAAGAGAGCAGCTACTATCCAGGTACCACATGCACTCACTAGGTCTTTTGTGAGAGCATCCCTACAATTTCATTCAAGGATTAGATTTGGGAACCCAAGTGAATTTCGATTCCTCCCTATGTTTACATGAATGAGATGTATGATTGCTATGCTGTGATGGATGAACTTTAGGTCTCCATACTAAGTGTGTCCTATGGTAAATTGTGTAAGTACAGGCTATGTGACCTAACATGCCACAAGAGAAACACCTAACACCAGGAAATGGATTCACTAACCTATGTGAGTGGTGATGCCTCTTCCTAAAGTTATGTGATGTATACTGTGTTGGGGGTTGACTAGGTTGGGATAATGTGAGTCATGTAATTTCTTTTTCTAGTTCTTTGATTCTTTCTTGAAAAGTGTTGTTTTGATATGTCAATTCATGAACTTCTATTTTTAACAAATGCTCACTGTGATCTACTTCTAATGTAAGTTTGTCTAGTCTATGAAAAGCCTCTTCTAGTTCAACATGAGCGGTTTTTAAGGTTTCATGTATTTTAGTTAGTTCAATATGCTTCTTATTTAATGCATCATACTCATCAAGAAGTAGCATAAGATCTCTATCTAAATCAGAATTTTCTTTGACTAAGTTAGTATGCTCAGTTTGTAAACTATTAAATTCAATATTAAGACTGGCATGCATCTTTTTCAATTTCCTATACGAGTCATGAATTTTTTCAGAAATAAGCAGTAAATCTTCATATGAAAGCTAACATACCTCATCTTGATCTGATTGATTAAGATTTTTGTTAGCCATTAGACACAGATTTGTTACCTCCTCCTCTACTTCTTCTGTTAAGATTAGTTGCTATTTGCACGCTTTATATTTTTGCAACTTATGTAGTTTCGATGATTCCAAATATTATTGTTCAAATATATAGTTATCTCCTAACAATTTTAGAAGATTTGTATTTGCTCTTGTGTGTATTAACATTTCAGGAAAAATGAACTCCAAACTACGAAGACTTCAAATCAAATTCAAAATGAGATACTTTGTAAAATTTGAAGTTTGCATTTCTTTGAAATTAAATTGAAAGGGAGTGATTGTAATTGAGTGAATAAAAACATACACACACACATAAGGAGATCAATAAAAAATTTATACTGATCGTACTGGACGATATACATTCGTACGGGACGATCAGACAGTTATCTCCTATTGAGCACATGGAACGAATAGGAACTTGCTTCAAATATTTTCTAAGTCCTATTCGTCCGGGACAAATTTTACAATCATCCAGGACGATTGTTAAAATTTTCTTCCAGACAAAATTAAATTATCGTCAATGGCGATTGGTCCTCAAGAAAATTTTCGTCCAGACGAAATTAATAATCGTCCAGGATGATCTGGTCTCTGGAAATTTTTCGTCCAGACGAAATTAAATTATCGTCCATGGAGATTGGT
>NW_021319405.1:0-4047 GCF_001605985.2 Dendrobium catenatum
GGGCAATATATCAAATCGTATCTCAAAGACACATAAACGACTAAGTTTTCTCTAGGGACAAATTCATTTTAAATAAAAAATAAATATCGAGCTCATACAAATATCTTAAATTTATGTACAATGTCATAGGATTTATATAGCACAATTCTATATCAGGTTCAAGTGTACATTCATTTTCACGAGAAGCTAAAATTAAAATTACAATGTTATCATCTTGTGCAATACAATAAATCAAGATGATAAAAAAAAACTCATTGCAAACCACCGACCTCAACTTGATTTGCAATTTGAGTGTGCTATTAGATTATTGTGATCGACAAAATGTTAGATCCCATCTATCGAATATCCACATTTTGACTCCATTAGTATACTATCTCTAAAAAAATAAAGAATATCTTTCATCAAGGAAAGATTGAAGCCCTGACAAGCCTTCGATTATTTGGCACTTTTTATATGTTGTTAAAATGTTTCCATTGGCACACCACCTAACCACCTTCGTCGGGCCATTCATCATTCTCCTTCAGTTATCATGATTGTCATTACTTTGAATAGAGTACAACTCAACCACCGCTATTACCGGTCCTTCTCCTAATGCATGTTGTTGGTCCTTCACCTCTTATCATCCATCATCAACCTCTCGCCTTAGCTAGCTGTTATTAGCAACACACCCTCAAAATATCTCCTTCAACTCACCACCCGATCACCAATCGTCCTCGGACTTCCACCTAATAGTCGATCAATGCTGAACTTCCACTTGGACTCTAATCACCACCGAACTTTCACCCAATTGCCCATCGACATCAAACTTCTACTTAATCATTGTCAAAATTCAATCCGTCTATTAATAATCACCGGTTCTCCTCCTAGGTGTTATTACCACCCAATCTTTTAAAACCCCCTCGTATACAAGAGATAGTTGATCTTCTTCTTTCAAGAGTAGTCTATTGAGAGAATTAATTCTCATCAGGTCTTCTTCTATACAAAATAGGGGCACTAAAGCTTAATAAGGGATGATACCTATCTTTGAAAGTGGAATTTCTCTAATATAAAAATAAAGGAGGAAAAATAAAAAGAAGATAAGCAAATTTTGTTTCTACATAAAAAGGGACCCTAAAATTTGATAAGGGAAACCACCTATAAAAGACCATAGGAATGCCTCTATTGTAAGAAGACTAGAGCAGAAGAGAAAAAAAAAGGTGTAATTTCTCCTCTATCTCAAGGGGGAGTGCTATTTATAGATGAAAAAGAAAGGATGAATATTCTTCCGGAATAAGAATATTTCAAAATAATCTAAGAATAAGAATATTCTGATAATATTTAAAGAATATTCTAAGGAAATAAGAATATTCTTTAAAAGAGAGAGAGAGAGAGAGAGAGTCTCTTTAAAAAAATCTCTCTAAAAAAGAGAAAATGAAAAAAAAAAAATTCTGTAAAAAAAATTAAAAATTATCCTCAGGCTACGGTGGCTGGCCGGACCGTCAAGTTAAGTTTGGGTCCTATTTTTGGCCCGGACATTCTAATTCATACTTTTTTAATTGGGATACCCAAAACCATACTCAATTTAGATACTTTTGTAGCTAATCATAAGTTCTACAATTACGAACGAGCTATTCTCAAGTTTTGAATCGTGATGAAACTTTCTCATAAGCTATAATGCATATTTTCATACTTTTGGAACTTCAATGTCCGAAAATATGGGGTAACTGATATATCATCAAAAATTTATCTTAATTAGACACAAAGCTCGAGGCAATTGATATATCATCAACTAACACCAGATTTATGCCCGACCACTAAATATCACCAAACTTACGCCCAACAACCAACTAATACCAAATTTACGTCCGGCCACTCACTAACGTCGGACTTCTATCTAACCGCCAACTATAGTCGAACTTATGCTAGACCATCGAATTTCACTAGATTTCCTCACGATCACCATTATCGACTACGATCTTTCTGACCTATATAACCCGACAACCACAGTCAGACCTTCGCCCGCTAAGGTCTTTTCGACCTTCACCGCCCAACTACTCTCTTTCTGACCTCTGTTTCTCATTGACTATGGTCCTTTCGACCTCCGTCGCTTGACACCAGTCTTTATGGCCTCTGTCACTTACTGACTACGATCCTTGCAACCTCGGTCGCCCAATTATGGTCCTTCCAACCAATTTTGCCCAACTATGGTCCTGCTGACCAAACAAACATGCCAATACTGATTCTTCCAATTCCCAACATGTAATGTATTTTTTATGAAGTATATTTTCTACATCAAGCCAATGCCTTCCCCCCAACGAAGGGCCTCATTCGTAATCAACTGCAAACACTAGTGGATTCATTCAAATTAGGTCAAGCCCCATGATTTTTCCCCCTTTTTAGGGGTTTCTACGTAAAAACTCTGGTGTCACTTATGAACAAAATACCTCCTCTCTTTTATCTATATGCGTGATGGATCTTTATATAAAGATAAGATGCTAAACTTTATATTTCTCTACCGCCGCAAATATTTCAAAACGCAATAGCTATAATAATATATCATGACTTATATATGAAAAATATGTGATAAGAAATGTTAAATTATAGATAGCTTATATTATTCATAACCTTATAATGGCTAATAAGTACACTTACAAAATATATTATAGTACCAACTATCAATGGTTGACAAATGTCAGACATTGACAAGCATCAAATGATGATCAACTAAGATTATGAAGGTTCGCATTACAGTCAGCATCTACTCAGACATTCTCCATGTAAAAAAAAGAGAGTACGAGATGGAGAAGATAAGCATCGCAGTCGATGACCGATGGCTTGGGAAACCAGGGAGCAATAATTGATAGTTAATATTTGAGGTTGGATGATGGTGAGCGAACAATTCAATTTAGTCATTCTCCTAGGGGACCAGTAGAATGGATGCTAAATTTTGATGTCTAGCATATGCCAAAAAATATTTTTAAAAGTTAGACGGTGTAGTGAGAAATTGACTTTGTTGTACTCCTAATAGTAAGGGAAATTGAGCGACAAGTTGAAAGCGTGTCAAATATTGGGTGGCTGTCAATAAGAAATGTCAAATGTTAGACATTAATAGAATGTTAGCCCAGTCATTCATAGATAAGAGGGAAGACCAAGCAACCAAAAAAATCGGTGCCGAATGTTAGTGACAATGGCCACAATCTTCTATCTTGGATGTTATGGCGCTTGCTTCTTTAGGATTCATTAAAGAGGCTTTGACTCTTCTACCCACTGTTCCAATCAATCTACTCATCAAGATTTAAATCTAGCATCATCAATTCATTTATAAACCTATCACTATTGTCACCCATTCATAAAACAACCTGGATCTGCAGGTGTTAAATGTGCTAACCTAAGAGAATGCCTCGTATAATTATTTTTTTATCATGGCATCAAAAATAAATTAATTATGGATTTATATATTTATATAATTTTAATAAATTTATTATATACTTATTATGAAATATTAGCTCATTCAATTTATTATTTTTAAAATAAAATTTATTATAAAAATAGCACATTTATTGCTTAAGTGAACATAATCTTCATGATAGCTACGATATAAATATGAATAAATTAAGATCAAGGAAGCAATCTAAGCTTCCTCAAGCCAAGAAGCTATTCTTGTCGTTAGAGGTGGGATTGCTTTTGTTCATTTCCTCATCATAAAGCTATGCCTCCTAAGTCAAAGAAAATAGGGCTCAACATGGATGGAGTTGAATTGAGTTGAGTACTATATTGCCGACCAAAACAAATATGTCAATAATGATTCTTTTAATTCCCATCATGTAATGTACTCTATATGATTTATATTTATTACGTTAAATCAAAGCCTTCCCCAATGAAGAGTCTCATCTATAATCGACTGCAAAAACTAAAGAATTCATTCAAATTGGACCTGACCTCGTAGTTTTTTTTTTCGGAATTTTCCACGTAAAAATCTTAGTGTCTCTTATGAATGCTACACTCTCTCTTATCTGATTGTGTTTTGGATCTTCGTACAAAACTAAGACGTTAAACTATACATTTCTC
>NW_021319405.1:4147-9710 GCF_001605985.2 Dendrobium catenatum
TGCTGGAACTGCTGCTGCCCCGCCTGACGCGTTGACCCTAAACAGGTCGGGTTGACCCGAACCCAAAGCGGGTCAGGTTTGGGTCTGAAAAATTGACCTATTTATAAAAATGGGTCAGGTTAACTCGAACTCGAATAGTGCTGGGTCAATTTCAGGTTCGACCCAAACCCGACCCGTGACCTGAAATTGACGCCCCTACTTGTATGTAAGGGCAATTTGAAAAGATTGGGTGGCAATAACACCTAGGAGGAGAACTGTTGATTATCAATAGACGGATTGAATTTTGACTATGATTGAGTAGAAGTCTAATGCCAATGGGCAATTGGGTGAAAGTTCGATGGCGATTAGAGTCCAAGTGGAAGTTCAGCAGTGATCAGCTATTAGGTGGAAGTCTGATGACAGTTAGTGACTGGGTGGTGAGTTGAAGGAGACAATTTGAGGGTGTGTTGCTAATAGCAGCTGGGCGAGAGGCTGATGATGGATAATAAGAGGTGAAGGACCAACAACAAGCATCAGGAGAAGGGTCGGTGATGGAGATGGTTGAGTTGTACTCTATTCAGAGTAGTGACAATCATGATAACTGAAGGAGAATAATTAATGACCTGACGAAGGTGGTTAGGTGGTGTGCTAATGGAAATAGTTTAGTAGCATTTAAAAAGTACCAAATAATCGAAAGCTTACCAGGGCTTCGATCTTTCCTTGATGAAATATATACTTTATTTTGTTAGAGATAATATACTAATGGAGGCAAAAGGTGGATATTCAGATAGATGGGATGAAACATTGCGTCGATTGCAATAGTTTAATAGCACACTCAAGTTGCCAATTAAGTGGAGGCCGATAATTTGCAATGAGTTTTTTTATCATCTTGATTTATTACAGTACACAAGATGATATCAATGTAATTTTAATTTTAGCTTCTTATGAAAATGAATGTACACTTGAACCTGATATAGAATTGTGCTATATAAATTCTATGATATTGTACATAAATTTAAGATATTTGTATTAGTGCGATGTTTATTTTATATTTGAAATAAACTTGTTCCCAGAGGAAACTAAGCCATTTATGCATCTTTGAGATATGATTTGATATATTCCCCCCTAGTTAGAGCAACTAGATTAGAGGAATTTATTCCTTTTACAATTTTTATTCTTTTGAGATTTTTAACTAATCAAATAAGTGTATATCTTTTGAGGTTTTAAGCCTTATGAGATTGTGATATACCTGTGTCTTTTGAGGCTTTTTAGCATGCTAAGATCATCTTTGAATATCTGTGCATTTTGAAGCTTTTAAGCTCGCTAAGATCTTTGTATACCTATGCCTTTTGAGGCTTTTCAATCCACTATGATCTTTTTATAAGTGATGAACATATCAACCAATTGCTCCCATGGAGTCTTTCTAGTGAGGATATTACCCATTACTAGTTTTTTTAGGCTAACTTATAGGTCAGCCATCATGGAGTTGTATGTTAAAGCATTGTCTTGAATTGAAAAGTATGAGAAAATTCACAATGGATGTTTGACCTATCAGAGGTTGTTTGTCAGAGCATTGCTCGATGATGTTAACCTAAATAGAAGTGGCCGAGAGAATCCACCAAAGTTGTATGACCAATCCTAGATTATTTGTTAGAGCATTGCTTGATAATATTAACCTGTGTAAAAGGGGCAGAGAGAATCCATCAAGGATGTATGACCTATCTGAGTTTATTTATTATAATACTACTCAATAATATTAACATATATGAAAGAAGTCGAGAGAATCTACCAATGATATATGACCTATCCGAGGTTATGTGTTAGGAGAGTTGCTCAATGATGTTAAGCTATGTGAAAGAGGTGGATCGAATCCCTCTAGGATTGATCATCCATTGATTGAGATACAATTAAGAAAACATATTTCTTGAGTTTAAAATTTGATTGACATCCTCCTAGGATGTTTGAACTATCCGAGGTTGCTAGTCAAAATATTGCTTGATGACATTAATCTATGTAAAAGAGGTCATATCAAACCCCCTGATATCTATTATGTATTTATTGGGAGGGGGTGAATATTGTGTGTATCCCGAATCAAAAATGAAGAATGATCTATCTTTAAACTATTATTGTCTTTTTGAAGTTGAGATTAAGATATTTTCCAAAAAGTAGAAGTCTAGCTAGGAACTGTATAAATCTTATAATTTATTGAAAGCATCCTTGTATTTACTAGAAGTTTTATTAAAAATAGTTTTCAAGATATCACCTTAGATGTTGGAAGCATTGGATGAATCTTCTTGACCATGACTGTAGTCAAGGTTGTCCCTTAGTCTACATATTATTCCCATAAAATTGATATAACAATAGCTAATGTCAGGACGTAGACATGAACAATCTTTCGAGATTGGAGCAATAGTTACCCCCCAATCAAGAATGATATTCCCACAGATGACCCAAACTGCGTCATGAAATATTTGTGACTGTAGAGAAATATAATGTTTAGCATCTTAGCTTTATACGAAGATCCGGCCAGCATGCATATAGATAAAAGAGAGGGGATATTTTATTCATAAGAGACACAAGAGTTTTAAAATAAAAACCCCTAAAAAGGAGTAAAAACTATGGGGTTTGGCTCAATTTGAATGAATCCATTAGTGTTTGCAATCAATTACAAATAAGATCCTTCCTTGGGGGGAAGGCCTTGTCTTGATCTAGCAAATATACATCATATAGAGTGCATTACATGGTGGGAATTTGAAGAATACATATTGACATATTTGTTTAGTATGTAGGACCATAGTCGGCGGGCGGTCGAGGTCAAAAAGATCAGTGTCATGCGACAAGGTCTGAAGGATAGTAGTTGGTGGGCGACGAAGGTCGGAAAGACCGTAGTCCAGTTATTGAGCTCGAAAAAATTGTAGTTAATAGGCGACTGTGGACAGAAAGACTATTGACGGTCATGGAGGTTAGAAGGACCGTAGTCGGTGGGTGATGATGATTAGAAAGACTGTAGTTGGCAGACGACGGTGGTCAGAAAGACCATAGTCAAGCGAAGTTAGTTGGAAGGACCATAATTGGGAGACGGGAGTTGGAAAGATCGTAGTCAGCAAGCAATAGAGATCAGAAAGATCGATGGTTAGACGATGAAGTTTGGAAGGATAGTAGTTTACAGGAGACATAGGTAAAAAAGATAATAGCTGGGCAACGATCCAAAGTTTGTTGGTGGTCGGGCATAAGTCTAACAATAGTTGGTAGCTGGGCGTAAATCTGGTGTCAGTTGATGATTGGGCGTAGTTTGGTGATAGTTAGTGGCCAGGAAAAAGTCTGGCGACAATCGGTGGCCGAACGTTGGTCGTGGAGGAGCTTGGTGGCAAGAGAGATCTCATATTTCTCTTCCTCTCCTCTCTTCTTTCCCTTCCTCCCCTTCCTCTCTCCTCCCTTCATTCCCCTTCATATGAAGAATGAGGAGCTATTTATAATTTGTTAGGAACGGAATGGCTAGTAAATAGGAAGAAAAATAAGGCTAAATTGGGATTATTTCCAATGGATGACGGATATCGACTTTCTTGATCGTGGACCATTTATCAAGTATTTAAGTGCCTTAATGATGTCAGAGTTTGACCATCTTAGGCTCGTTGGATTCATCTCGTCAAGCTGCTCGATTTGATTATAAGCATGTCACATTGGGAAAATCATTTGGTCATCCAATTTATAGTTTGAGCCTTTCAAATGCACTTCGGTTCTTCGATTTGGTCCCATTTGGGGTCGTACTTGCTCGAATTTGATGTCGTTGGGTTCGTCTTTTCGAGATGTTCAGTTCTACTGAAATCAGAGTCCAGATGGCCCCGAATTTAATTTTAAATCTTTCAACTTAATTTTGCCTCAAGATTTATGTCCGATCAAGATAAAATTTTTATGATATATCAATAGCTAATATTTTTTTAAATGCTTAGTATCTAAAATATTATCCATGATGTCTGAATTATATAACTGTTTAATAGAAAAACACATTCCTTGGGGTGATGATACCCCTCTCCGGAATCATTATCATCATCATCAAAAGCATATAATTTAGATTTTATTTGAGATGGCTTTCTTACTACTTCTTAAAATAACTTCCTAATAAAATTTGTTAACTTTTATACTAAAAAATACTTTAAGAAAGTCATATCAAACGAAGCCTTAAAAAGTTCCCACACAAGTGCTTTGTGCCGCAAAGCATAATTGATTACCCTCAGGACCTTTTCTTCTTCTTTACTGGTACAAAAAGCCTATGGGACTATTAAGAGATGGAGAATAGAAGCAGAAGAAGAAGAAGAAAAGACAAAAGTAAAAATAATGAGAAAAAAATGAGCTTTTCGAAGTCAAACAAAGCCTCAGCCCATGACTTGCAAGTTGCTAAGTCCTCAACTTTCGGTGAGACTTTTGTGGATGGCACGATGGATTCACCAACTAAGTAGCTTTTATCATCTTTCACTTGAATTTTTCTCTTTGTTCAGTTATCAGATTAAAGAAAAAATGATTATTTTGAAGGTTTGAAAGTGTACTTAGAGGTCAATAAGAGAAGCTTCAATTCAAATAGCTCCACACATTAAATGGCACTCACATGTCCAGAAAGAGAAATGAGTTATAGAAAAAGAAGATAGTTCATCTTGGTCTGTTAGTTGAGAACGTCTTGAGTTCGAGTCTTGTGTATGCGATGAGTGTGTGAATCTGTCTTAATTGACATAAATATTCCAAAAAAAAAGTTATAGAAAAAGATGGAGAAATATGAATGTGAGAAAAGAAAAAAATATATCTACATGTTAAACACTAGTTTTTTTTTTTTAATCAGACACCAAAATTTGTTATGGTTGACCATTTCAAAATTTTACTTTTTTTTTTTTTTTTAACAAGTCAACTTTGAGCAAGTACTGTTGCTCAATGCTCGATTCTAATTGAGTTCTCTCTGAACTTTGTGTTGAGTCGAAATTGGTGCTCTAGCTACTCGACATGTGAATTATATCTATTCAACTTATGATTCCTTTGTTTCTCTTAGTGCTGAAGTGGTATAGAGAGCGAGTTAGGGGTATAGGCGAGTTTTGTTGCTGAGGTTGAGTCTTAGCAGGGGTTGTGATTGGCGAGATACTGCGCCTTTATTGGGCCTCTAGGTTTGGCCTTCAAGCAAGCCAAGTGAGAGGTGAGTACTTTTAAGTTGCGTGGATGGTAGGATCTTTGGTTAAGCTAAATTGTGGTAAGATAAGCTGAACCCCTTGTTGAAAATTTCTTGTCTTTAGTTGGGATATAGAATACAATGAGTAGCTATGATGGACATCTTGTGCCATAGGGGCCGAGTGACGAGCTTTGTAGTCTCGTGTGAACCCTTCATTTTTCTTGTTTGTACACGATCACCTACCTTCGCTAACCCGACATCTATTCGAGCGTTGGGTCAAGGTGACCCTCAGGTGACGAGTTGTCTCTTGTGATATTCATGGAGATACGAGTTCACATAGATGCCTATCGACTAACTATGGAAATACCATAAAATGAAGCACATACAACCAGTTACACTAACTTTTTCATGATCTTTAACCACTGAACTAATAAT
>NW_021319405.1:9810-56477 GCF_001605985.2 Dendrobium catenatum
TAGTGCCCTAGAGCCTCCGAATGCTGGTATGAGCCATGCATGTTGATTGAGCCTCTTTGAGACCTTTTTTTTCCTTTGAGTAGGATTTCCTAGTCTATACCCTCGTGCTAATCCCAATTTGGAAAAGATAATGTATGATCCTTAATCGAGAGTTTTCTCGGGCTCCGGCCCGGGATGTAATTAACCACGGGGGCTTGCGCCCGTGGGAAACTTGGCCCCGCAATCTACTTTACCCCACTCGATCTCTCGTATCGGGTGGGGGAAACCCGTGACTAGGTCGTGTATATTGCTACCCATCGGGGTGTGCTGACGACAGCATCTATCCCCAATGGTCAGTCGTATACGCGATCCAATCTGCCCTCCCATCGACCTGTTCGTGTCGAGTGTAGAGGTCTGCGATCGTTTTGTCTCACAGGGATAGTGCGGTCGTACCCTCTACGTTCGTACCCCACGAGCGGTGCTCCTTCGGAGGTCCACACATGGATGTTCTCTTATTACATGCATTAGTATAAACATATAATTATTATTTTCCCACCATATTATAAGGATCAAACCCCACATAATTTCAAAAGTGACAAAATGGATTTATAAAAATCTTATTGTAAGAAAAGAGTGGTTTTGCTATAGAAAAAATTGTTGAAAAATAAGTAAAAATTTGTCGGAAAGTTTCAATTATGGCGGTTTTCAAACAGATTTTCATCCACTCGAAAAAATCGTCTCAAAATTGATACTTCTCTCCCAAAAAACAATAGAAAAAAAATTTGTTCTACGGATTTCTATTGAAAAATCCAACGTAAAAATCTCTAAAACAGTACCATTTTTTTTTTCCCTTGAAGTAGTCGTTTGATATATCACCAGCAAATTTGAACTGCAGATCACTCCATCGAAAAATTTCTCGAAGATTATCTTCTAGTTTTACTCGTATTTTGACTCGTTATTGATAAACTATGTGCTAGATGTCTAACCCATAAATTCTTCTTTATTATTATTTTTTTATTTTTTCCCATTGCATGACTCTACTGTCCAAAATTCAATGGGTAAAATTATGCCCTTTCCTATAGATTTCTAACTACTTACATCTGAGGCTTTTGCATTCACCATATACAAGATTAATGTTATTGATATTTATATAGTATTGAATAATTAATATGTTGATTATGATAGAAGCGATTGAATTAGAGGCATGAAGGGATGCTTGGTATTGAATATTTACCAACAATTTAATCATTGAATACATATAACTTGTTGATGAACTATGAGAAAATTTGTTATTGCACAAGTAAAATTATATATTCTAAGTGGAATTGCACAATAAATCAAAAATAATTCTACCAAAGTCTTTAGGGTTACATCCAATTTTATTTGTGGGCGAAGTCCAGACTATAAAAAAGAAGAATGGAAATGGAATGAGATAGAGGTAGAAGTAGGTAATTCTATTTCATATTTATCAAAAAGTATAGTGGCAGCGTACCAATATTTTTTTATAATTCTCAACTCACATTTAGTATAATAATTCAAATAAGTGAAATAAATTTATTTTAAAAAATATAAAAATTTTGAAGTAGAGCATCTTTGGCCTCCGATCCCATCCTAGTCAGCCTTCTCAATCCCTCTCTGTCGTGATCCCGATCCCTCCCTCTCTGTCACTGTTCGTGCGAAGGCTTTGTCTCCCTCTCTCTCATTGTTCGTGCGAGAGCTATATCTTATTCTATTTACTGTTTCTCAATAAAATATGTACTGTACCAGTGATTCATTCACCTTAATCTCCCTCCCTTTTTGTTGGGCTTCTGTTTATCATGTAATATTTTGGAATTATGTGAGGAGTTTATTGATAAGTTCAGCTTTTCATTGTAATTATTCTTCTTTTATGTTAGTAAAAATCTATAGTTTACTGTTTAAGAAAATCTGTATCAGTAATTTAAAATTTGCACAAAAGATAATTTTATGAGCTTCTCCATAATCAGCTGTCATTTATTGATTTTAATAAATGATTTTGATATACCAATTTAAACTTTGAATCTAATGTCATTTATTAATTTGATAGTTTATTTTCATATTTATCCCATATGTGAGCAAATATATAGTTCTGAATGCCCACTTTTTTTGCCACTAATTCTCTCTTGCAAATAAGAAAACAATAGATATTCCTCATCGGCCTTCGTTTAGTCACCAAAATCTAATATTTGTTAGACAATTATTTGCTCACCCGAACCTTGATGTTCCATATTGACTATCCTATAATGCATACTAATAAAAAACATGTAATATCTATAAACCACTGATGTCTTACGCTTATCTTCTTGATTGTTTCATCTCTGTTTGTTTCGCACAAGAATATTTGCGGCAGTAGAGAAAAATCTTTTAATGTATTAATTTTTTTATGAAGGTCTAGCACTTACTTATAAACTAAGAGATGTAAGGGATATTAGAGTTTTGATGATTTAATTTTTATGAAGATCTAGCACGCACACACCCCTAATGTTGGTTGGTAGATTGTAGTGGGGTGATGGTGGTTTGGAGGCAACAATCAGTTGATAAACCATCGTCCAGCTGCCAACCGTTGCCGAACTTTGGCCGATCTATGTCTAACAACCATCCAGATGTCGACAGCATTCAAACCCCGGCCCGGCTGCCGACCACCGCCGGACTTCAGCACAACCATCTTGAAACCACCACCCAGCCGCCGACCGTTGTCGGGCTTGCACTAGGTTACCGACCTCCGTCTGACTTCCGACCGGCCATCGTCGGGCTTCCACTCGACCACCAACCTCCGTCGGACTTCCGCCCCGCCATTGTCGAACCACCACCAGGCCGTTGACCGCTACCAGACTACCACCTGACCGCCATTGAACCTCCTTTCTCAGTCAACCATTATTGGTCCTCCACCAGGCTGCCAAGTACGATCCCTATGACCATCATCGCCTGCCAAACAATGATCCTTCTGACATCCGTCATCAGAAAATGGTCTTTCTAACCTCCATCGCCCACCGACTACGATCCTTCTGACATTTGTCGCTCGCCGACTACGGTCCTTTCGACCTGTGTCGCCATAAAACAATCTTTCCGACCTCTCTCGCCCGCCGACTACGATCCTTCCAACCATCGTCATCAAACAATGGTCTTTCCAACCTCCGTCGTCCGTCGACTACTGTCCTTCCGACCTTCCTGCTCATAGACTACGGTCCTTCCGACCTCCGTCGCTCGCCAACTACGGTCCTTCCGACCTTTATTGCTCGCCAACTATAGTCCTTCTTACCTACCTCGCCCACCTTTTGCGGTCCTTCTGACCTCCATCACTAGACAACAATCTTTTCGACCTCCGTCGCCTGTCGACTACGATCCTTTTGACCTTCGTCGCTTGCCGACTACTGTCCTTCCAATATTCGTCGCCATACAATAGTCTTTTCGACCTCCATCACCAGACAATGTTCTTACAACCTCGGTCTTCCGCTGAATGCGATCCTTCCGACCTTTGTCCCTTGTTGACTACAGTCCTTCTGACCTCCGTTACTAAACAACGGTCTTTCCGACCTCTGTCGCCCACCAACTACAGTCCTTCTGACCTTCTTCGCCCTCCTACTATGATCCTTTCCACCTCCGTCGTCAGACAATGATCTTCTTGACCTCCGTCGCCCGCTAACTATGATCCTTCCGACCTTCGTCGCATACCAACTATGATCCCGCCAACCAAACAAACATTAATATTTGTTCTTCCAATTTCCATCGAGTAATGCTCGCTATATGATGTATATTAGCTACATCAAAGCAAAACCTTCCCCCTGCAAGGGCCTCATTTGTAATTGACTGCAAACACTAGTAGAATCATTTCAGCTGGGTCAAGGCCCCCATGGTTTTTTACCTTTTTAAGATTTTCCACGTAAAAATCTTAATATTACTTATGACTCTCGCACATCTTTTCTGTATTTATCTTTATGCTGAATTTTCGTACAAAGATAAGATGTTATATTTTATATCCTTTTACCACCCCTAATGATTGAGCCCGCAATAATTATATTTTGAAGTGAAAATTGAATTTTTCAGTTGAAGATGGCCGAAAATCTTCCGCAATATGTTGAAATTTAAAAATTTTGGATGGCAGCTTATTATAATAATCTTAGTTGAAATGTTCAAAGAAAATTCTTCCTCACTAGCTTTATCATAATTATGGAGCTTGGATAAAATTATGACATCAATAAAAATTGGCCAGCGTATGTGATATTAGGGGTGTCAATATTTGACACGACACGAAAACCCGACCCGGACCCGACCCGAAAATTCCGGGTTGGACCCGACCCGATTTCAAAACGGGTCGGGTTCGGGTTCCAGAAATTGACCCGTTTGAAAAACGGGCCGGGTTCCGGTTGACCCGACGGGTTGCCGGGTCAACCCGCTAACCCGTTTAATTTAAAAATTTTCAAATCCCGCCCCCTACCCGAATACAGCGTGATCGGCTATTCGGCTAACGGGTCGGGTTCGGGTTGACCCGAACAGTGTCGGGTCAGTTTCGGGTTCGACCCGAACCCGACCCGTGACCCGAAATTGACACCCCTAGTGATATATGTGATGTGTAAAAAAACTGACCAATTTCTACTATTTCGGAGAAGCATTTATTATTCTTTATCCTAAAGTATAAGCGATATTTCTGGACCATCTTCTCCATCTCGCAGCAGCAGAGAGCAGCTGCTACGCTACATCTCTCCCTTCTCCATGGCATTTCCCACCTCCGCCTCACTTTCCTACATTCCCACCTCTCTTCCTCTTTCTTCATCTTCGTCCTCGTCCTCCTCCACTCGACCGGTCTTTCCCTGCCGCTCCGCCGCTCGCCCACCACCTCCTGCGGCCGAGTCCCCCTCTAACGAAAATCCTAACCCTTCCCTCTCAGACCAACTCCGACCCCTCTCCCTCACTCTCCTCAAGCAAACCTCCCCCCTTCTCCTCACTCCTTCCAAGCCGAACCCAACCTGGACAAACCCCTCTAAACCCAAAGTCCCCGTCCTCCTTCCCCACCGCCACCCCCGCCCTACCCACTCATACAACCCCGATCTCCGCCGCCTATCCCTCTTATCCCGTTCCCTTTCCGTCTCATCCTCCGATGACGACTTCGACACCGCCTTCCCAAACCCCCTTCCCCATTCCTCCGCCCTCCTCCTCCTCAACTCCCTCCGCCCCTGGCACAAAGCCCACCGATTTTTCCTCTGGCTCCAATCAAAATCCCCCTCCTCCCCTCTCGAAACCATCTTCTACAACGTCGTTCTCAAATCCCTACGTGCTGGCCGCCAATTCTCCCTCGCCGAATCCCTAGCCAATGAAATGATCCACATTGGCGTACCCCTCGACAATATCACCTACTCCACCCTCATCACCTGTGCGAAGCGCTGCCGCCGCTTCGACCGTGCAATCTACTGGTTCAACAAAGTCTACCAAGCAGGCCTCTTGCCTGATGAAGTCACCTACTCCGCCATCCTCGATGTCTATGCTGAGCTTGGTCGGCGAGAAGAGGCCGTCGCGCTCTACGAGCGGGCACGCGCCAGTGGCTGGACACCGGATCACGTGCCTTTCTCCGTCCTCGCGAAGATGTTCGGCGAGGCTGGGGACTATGATGGGATTCAATACGTGCTTAAAGAGATGAAGATGCTTGACATGAAGCCTAATGTCGTGGTGTTTAATACTCTGCTTGATGCGCTAGGGAAGGCTGGGAAACCTGGTCTTGCACGCAACCTGTTTGACGAAATGCTTGCTGCCGGTTTGACGCCGGATGAGAAAACTCTTACTGCGATGATTAAGATCTATGGGAAGTCAAGGTGGGGGAGGGATGCGCTTGAGCTTTGGGATAGGATGAAGGCGAATAAGTGGCCTGTGGATTTTATTTTGTATAATACGTTACTAAGCATGTGCGCTGATCTTGGGTTGGAGGAGGATGCAGAGAAGCTGTTCGATGAAATGCAGCAGTCGGGCAGCGGTCAGCGGCAGCAGCCGGATAGCTTTAGCTACACAGCAATGATCAATATATATGGCAGCGGTGGGAAGCCCGACAGTGCACTGAAGATGTTTGATGAAATGCTTGAGAGAGGAGTTGAGCCTAACGTTATGGGAAGCACCTGTCTGATTCAATGCCTGGGAAAGGCTAGGAGGATTGATGATGCTGTGCGAGTATTTAACGTTGCAATGGAGAGAGGGATAAAGTGCGACGATCGACTCTGTGGTTGCTTGCTCTCGCTTGTGGCTTTGTGCGACGAAGCCGATATGAGCAAGGTAGTTGCTTGCTTGGAGAAGGCTAACCCAAGGTTGGTTAGGTTTGTGGCGATGTTGGGTGACAAAGGAGCGCAGTTCGAGGAAGTTAAGGAGGAGCTAAGGGGGATTCTAAATGAAGCAAATGTTGATGTTCGTAGGCCATTCTGCAATTGCTTGATAGATATATGCAGGAACAGAGGATATCCCTCTCAAAGAGCCCATGAGATTCTGCGTTTGGGAACAATGTATGGATTGTATTCTGGGTTACATACCAAGGGCTCAAAAGAATGGCATTTGAATCTGAGGTCTCTATCAATTGGCGCAGCCAAAACTGTTTTTGAAGAATGGATGGAGACTTTGTTTGATTCGATTAAGCATGAGGAGACATTGCCTTTGATTTTCTCTGTTCAAACTGGCTCTGGAGCTCACAGATTCTCCCAAGGACTGGCCTATGCTTTCAGCTCATATTTGGAGGAGTTAGCTTCTCCATTCAGGCAGAATGGAGAGATTGGTTGTTTTGTTGCTATGAAGGAAAATTTGATATCATGGCTGAGGTCTAGAAATTCTTCAGATGGTGACAAGCAGATTGAGGTGTAAGCAATCTTTCAATTCTTCTAATGTTATTTATTTCATGAAGCGTCTCACTTTTATGTTTTTTTATCCATAATTATGAAATTTTTGCCAAGGTTAAGTTTCTTGTCATCATCTTATTTCTAATTTTTTCAAGCCATCTTGCAGACAATTAGGGTTAGAAGTGTGATTTACAGATTAATTAGGCACTGTAAATTGACATGTTAGTTGTATGGAATCTTGATGTGGTGCATCTTATGCTTATGGTGTTTCCTAGGACATCTTATCTAAGTTTGTTAGAATGCTTCTAGAATTCTCTTTTTGTTTTATATATATGAGGTTTTGTAATAGGAAAGGACCATTGAATGATATAAACCCTTTTGAAGCTTTGAGAAAGCTCTCTTCTTCTTCCCTGGATTGGGAACTCCTTGAAATCCTTCTTGCAGGTTTGATCTTCCGACGATCCACTACATCAGTTGGTATTAGAGCCTGGAGCTTGCGAAGATCGATGGACTGCGGAAGGTCGGCTGTCGACGACGATCGAAGCCGCAAAACAAGATTGGCGGTCGACGACGATCGACGCCAAGGAAGGTGGGTTGTCGACGATGCTCGAAGCCGGATCTCCTTCTATCAAGCTCAATCGAAGAAGTCGCTCGATCAGGTAGATAGAAACCTTGATCGGATTTGCGAAACCCTTCAGTCAATAAGGAGGATGAGGATGTCGTCGGCAATCATACCGAGACATTCTTCTTCTTCGATCCCCTCGCCCGCTTCACGCAGGCGCCATCCCTCCCGCCATACTCCCACGATCGCTGATGATTACGCTCCGCTCGAGCTTCCGCTCAAATGGCGAGATTCCCCTCCGTTGCCGCCCACTTCACTCCGACCCCAGCAGACAGAGAACCCACTTGGCTCTCGCGAGTGTGCTCCTGGTGTTAAGCTCGATCTATTCCGATCAGATTTGCTCGCTTCTGCAATCAACCCACAACCCGTCGCCTGCTGTGTACATGGGGAACCTGCGGCTTTCTCGGCGCTCCACACAACCGGATCATGTCCGCCAATGCGTGGACCCAGTACCAGGCCGCGAAAAACACTTCCGGCGGCCCCAACCCCGTTTTCGCCTTCAGTTCTGCACACCTCTTGCGTTCAAACCGACCTCAAACGACCCGACAAGACCAACTATGTGCCGCCGTTTGCTTCCGACAGCAAGTGCAGATTCGAAGATGACATGGAGCAATCGGAAACCCATATAGTTTCGAATGTAGATATGAACGATGACGAAGGTTCCAGTTCAGACTTGCTAGATCGGGAGACAGATGCTGATTCCACCACTGCTCAGCTCATCGGAACACGCCTAGTGCGCCAGTATTCCATTCCGTTGGACTCGCAGATACCAGATCCGACACATACAGCTGATACTTCGATTCCATCTGACCACAGCAGCAGCATCACCGGTGTCAATGGTTTTGCAGAGGACATCCAAGATCCGGCGTATCCAGAATGCACTGAGCTCCCCCACTCTCGGATCTACTCTTACCAGACTTCAATCAGCTCAGACTATAGCGATGCTATTTTCCTTGAAGGCAATATCGGAGTCGAATCGCCCCATCTCAGCTCTCGCGATTTTGCGCCGCCGACCCTACTGTCACTTTCCGATCCAACAACATCCGACGATGCGAACATGGAAGATGGATTTGCTCCTCTTCCTGCAACCGGAACTACAGCCGGCGAACTTCCGAACTCTGTCGACATTCGGATCCATGTTCCCAAACCTCCTCCACGTCCGCCTGACCAGACCGACTCCGTCGTTTACCCGACTCCTCCTCCCGCCCACGTGAGATCCGACCCCGGCTGCTCACGCGAGAAGGATGATGATCCGACATTCGAAGTGACCAGCCGGAGAACTCACACTTGGATCGCTCCATTGAACTCAAACGTGGATTGGTGTTGTGAAGTACATTTACAACTAGTTTGTAGAGCGTACACTAGAGCGGGATCGGTGCAGCGAAGTGATCGCTACGTTGAACGCAGCCGGCGGAAGAAATTGAACGAGTACCCAGTATGGATTCAGCATTTCTATTTGCCGGTGGAACATCATGCAGCAGATGTCGTATTTCTTGTTAAGGACAGTGACATTGTCGGCACGCAGCTCATCGGTTCTGTGTCCATCCCTGCGGAGTGGATTTATTCTAGCAAGAAGGTGGAAGGCGTCTACCCGATTCTTGGTTCCAATGGGAAACCTTGCAAGCCCGGGGCAACGCTGAAGCTGTCAATTCAATATGTCTCAATTGAGAAGCAGGGCATGTATTACCAAGGAGTTGGTTTAGGTGCGGACTATGGAGGAGTTCCGGGTACTTTTTTTCCTCTTAGGAAGGGAGGAAAGGTCACTCTCTATCAGGATGCTCATATAACTGATGGTTGCTTACCTGACCTGATGTTGGATCAGGGAGGGCATTACGAACATGGAAAATGTTGGCGGGACATATTCGAGGCGATAAGACAGGCTTGGCGTTTGATTTATATCACAGGGTGGTCAGTGTTCCACACAGTTAAGTTGGTGCGGGATGCTGGTTTTGGAACTGATTGTACGTTGGGTGATCTTCTAAAATCCAAGTCTCAGGAGGGAGTGAGGGTTCTGCTTCTTGTGTGGGATTATCCGACTTTAAGGAGCATTCTTGGTTATCAGATAGACGGGGTAATGTCTACTCATGATGAGGAGACTCGTTGATTCTTCAAGCATTCTTCAGTGCAAGTTTTGCTTTGCCCTCGTTCTGCTGGGAAGAGGCACAGTTGGGTGAAGCGGCAGGAAACTGGCGTCATCGTTACACATCACCAGAAAATTGTGATTGTTGATACTGATGCAGGACGCAACAAGAGAAAAATCATTGCTTTTGTTGGAGGGCTTGATTTATGTGGTGGCGGATATGATAATCCCAAGCATCCTTTGTTTAGCACACTACGAACATTGCATAAGGATGATTATCGTAATCCTACCTTTATGGGGGCTGATACAAAAGGTCCAAGAGAACCTTGGCCTGATTTGCACTCTAGAATTGATGGTCCAGCTGCTTATGATATTCTGACAAACTTTGAGACTTCTCAAATATTTGAGCCTCTTGAGGCTTGCAATTTTTATAAGGTGCAACCTATGAGAGGTAACATGATGGAGGCATTGCAAGTTTGGAGAAAAATTTCAGACAAGGGTGATACTGCGGTACCCGAGGCTTCAATGGATAGAAAAGTTGTTAATTTTGGAAATATTGAGAACAAGATCTTCGATCCGGGAATTTGTCTTCTGCAACAATCTCTTTTTGAATAATGCGTCTAGACGAAGTCGAGCCTTTTTACGCTAGGGGAGAATGATGTGGTGCATCTTATGCTTATGGTGTTCCCTAGGACATCTTATCTAAGTTTGTTAGAATGCTTCTAGAATTCTCTTTTTGTTTTATATATATAAGGTTTTGTAATAGGAAAAGACCATTGAATGATATAAACCCTTTTGAAGCTTTGAGAAAGCTCTCTTCTTCTTCTTCCCTGGATTGGGAACTCCTTGAAATCCTTCTTGCAGGTTTGATCTTCTGACGATCCACTACATCAGTGGATCGTCGGGCTTTTTCATACCTAGCGAGGCATTCTCGCTTAGCACTAGGTCTGCTGGACAAAGCGTGAGCGTCTATAGCAACCTTCTCTTCTCCCTCAGCGGAAGAATCGCGTTGGATAGAATCTGGAGGCGAAAGGAGCCCGGCGAATCGTCCTTCCTTGACAATGTTAGTATCCGCTGCAAAATTTTGCTGGAGGGGAAACGTAGCGGGCAGAAGTGACGGCACAAGCGGGGTTGAGCATGATGGAGGTGTCTCTCGCAGCCTAGTTGGGATCTCTGTGGTCGCAGGCGAATCAGATCGGGAGCTTTGTGTTCGCGGGCGAATCTGATCGGGAGCTCTGTGTTTGCGGGTTGGAAACGTAAGGTGGGGGTCGTGTTGGAATGTCCCGGCTGGATTTAAGTGCGGTCATCTGCGGAGGTGGAGGAGGTCGATTCAATGGAAGCGGGCTGATGGGCTCAGGTGATACCCGCGGGAGTAGAATCGATTCGAGGTCGACATACACTCGAGAGGAGGAAGCGGGGGCGGGATGTTCGGGTGAGCTGAGACGAGTGCAGGCTCTCGGGTCGCAATATGAGCGGTGGTTTGAATCATCGGCAGTGGTGGTAATAGAAGAAGATGGAGGTTCGGGAACACGGATCTGGTATTGAAGGGGAGGAGGATCGCGCCATCTGAGCGGAAGCTCGAGCGGAGGGTAGTCGTCAACAACGGTGGGAGAATGGGATTGATGGCGTTTGCGATTAGCGGATGAGGAGAGCGAAGAAGAAGAATACCTCGGTATGGTTGCCGATGACATTCTCATCTTGCTTATTGCTCGAAGGTTTTCTCTAATCCGATCAAGGTTTCTGTCTACCCGATCGAGCGATTCTTTCGATTGAGCTTGATAGAAGGCGATCCGGCTTCGAGCATCGTCGACAGCCCACCTTCCTTGGCGTCGATCGTCGTCGACTGCCAATCTTATTCTGCGGCTTCGATCGTCGTCGACAGCCGACCTTCTTCCGCAGTCCATCGATCTTCACAAGCTCCAGGCTCTGATACCAACTAATGTAGTGGATCGTCGGAAGATCAAACCTGCAAGAAGGATTTCAAGGAGTTCTCAATCCAGGGAAGAAGAAGAGAGCTTTCTCAAAGCTTCAAAAGGGTTTATATCATTCAATGGTTCTTTCCTATTACAAAACCTCATATATATAAAACAAAAAGAGAATTCTAGAAGCATTCTAACAAACTTAGATAAGATGTCCTAGGGAACACCATAAGCATAAGATGCACCACATCAAATCTGAAACATTCAACTAATGTTCTACCTTAAAACCTTATGTACCTGAAACATTTGACCAAAACGTATGATCATCTCCTAGGACAACAACTAATCCATTGTGTTTTAGGCTTCGTTTGTGACAGCTTTCTCACTGCTTCTTAAAGCATCTTTTTAGTACAAAATTTTTAATTTTTTAACTAAAAAACTGCTTTAAGAAGCAATAAAAAAGCCGTCCCAAACATAGCCTTAGTTTGCATTTGTGCAATGGAATGAAAATAATTGACATTCAGATAAATCCCGTTTTCCTTTTACCACTCACTAAAATATAATGTTTCAGAAGTTTTATCGCATACAACGCAGCAGATCTGCCATTGTTTTCCCTTCCAAAACACATGAAAGAATACCATAAAGGAAAATTGTAAAAAACAATTTCCCCATTTCCATTCATCCCCTAAAACAGAAAGAATAAACCAATACGAACCCACCAAAAGGAAGCAATATATTAACTCATCTTTCCAAACCATCGTCATTTTGTTAATGTCTTATGATTCTTTGAAGCTAATACCGGATCTTCATGAGTAAGCGTAACGAATATGTTGCTGCATTGAAAGAGTTCAGAAACTGATTAGCCAGCCATCCCTTGCTTCCCCGCTTGTTTCTTGGAATGGATTAGCAAAAATGCTCGAGTTATACAGTTTTGCAGAAATGAGCCTTCAGTTCTTAGCAGGTCACACATATTTTCCTGAGGACTTCCATATTCTTCCTTCTAGGGATATAACCATGACAGTTACATCATCGTGGTACTTTCGCCGGTCACCCTGAGGTATGTCCAACAGTTCATGGAAGTCCATTCCTGCAAGTAGCAACTCTGGGCATCAATTATGTGTTCTAAATGGTATCAGGATGAAAAAAGTTTTAGTAGATGCACAGTACAAACTTCATTTTGAAGATATCACTTATCTGGAAGTAGAAACCTAATTTTTATTGGAACTGAAGGCTTACACAGTTCTAAAGATTGTTTAATAAAAAATCTGTGGGTATTCTAAGGGCGACAATTTGGAGAAAGATCTAACTTTTATAATCCTGCCGACACAAGATTCTTCGTCAAGTTAGGTCCTTCCTACCATGACCTAATTGCTCATCTTAGGCAAATTAGTCGCACTTGGAAGACCTTTTTACCTCACATGACCCAATAGCTCAAATTTTATAATATAACGTAACCTGCAACGAAGATTTATTACAGTTCCTCATAGTTATGTCGAGCAAAAGTGTTCCCTTCTTCTAGCTCAAAAGATGATGTCACTGTAAGCCTTCTAGATCTCTCTAAGGAAATAGAATTATAAGCAACTACTGCAACCTAAAAGATTGTGAAGAGCCTGCCAAAAAGTTAAAAGTATATGGAGCTTCAACCTAAAGGATTTAGATGGCAAATGTAGTATATAGCCTTATCCTTACATTTACAGATGTCTTCTAACGAGTCAATAGCCTTGAGAGCAAACAAAAAAATAGTTAACTGTCTTTGTAACAAATTTAATAAGCAAGCAACATTGGAAACATGCTCCAAATTTCAGAATCATCAAGATGATGAGACTAAAGCATAAATAGCTCACGTTCCATAATCACATATAAATAGGAAGGAGAAATTATTCTGTGCATAGACCGAATGCAAAACGGTACTTGGAGACCAATCAGAATGTGCCACGTCAGCAGTACCGAGCCGTGGTACCAAGCATAGGGGTGATGTGGCACATTTTAATTGGTCTCCATACGACATTCGGCATCCGCACAGAATAATTAATCAATAGGAAGTCACTCATGAGAGACACTAAAGAAAACAAGCCAGCCAAAAATATCCTCAACTATACAGGCCCAATAAGTAGATATCATGAATGGAACTGCAGAGAATAACCCTCATAAATATGGCTTGTAGCCACTATTATAATTCCCCAAAAGAATGCATCATCCATTCAGATATAGGTAATGAGAATGTGTTAATGCAAGTGAAGGTTGGGGGAACGCAAACCAAGCCTTGAGAAGTTCCATCCTTTTGAGGGAGTCCAAGGTACTTTCGCAGTGATCTCTAGGGTACCCACATTAGAAGAGACTAGATGATAAATAAAACAACAATAATAATAATAGCAAGCCTTTATACCATCATGTGGGGTCAACTACATAAACCCTTTTTCTTCATTATGTATTATTAAGAGTTAAATTCTCATTTAAATCTAATAAAATAAGTTATTTCTAATACTTTCTATGCAAGTCTTTTTAGATCTATTTTTATCTTTCTTAACCTATGTAAAATTTAATACACCTACTCTCATAACTGGGTCATCGGAAGGCTAACGTTTTGTCTGACCAAACCATCTAAGATGACCCTCTAATCTTATCCATCACAAGTACAAGTATAAACTACCCTTACAACAGAATGAATTTAAAGAGCGAATTCTGTGGCAAAGTAGTTCACAATTGCATGAGAAACATTTCATGTGAGCGCTATCATCAGGCTCAAACCATTTGCCCTCATGAGTCAGACTAATCTAAAATAATATTAAAATAATAAAATAAAATAAATTTCAGTATGAGAAAATAACTTGAAAAAAAAAATCTACTTATTACAGGGAAATGATGAGTGGGATGATCCACCAACCAATCCACATCATTCTAGCCTAGAACCAATTTTCTCATGTTTTGGGTTGTATTGGCGAGGTTGGTCAACCATATGATTAGTTCTTTCAACCTACCTGTTTTCTAACATCTTTAAATTCTAAACAAATATGTTATAGTGCGGCTTCACTTTACAGCTCTGCGAGCCATTGCTTCACAACAGTGCAATGCAAGCTGGAGAATTAATAGCAGAACAATTATATTTTTGCTATTCGTAGAGCAGAAGTCTAACTATAGAGTATCAATGCCAATAGATCATGGGTACAGCAAAAGCAGTTATCTTGCTGCCAAAATAGTGCTTGGATTTTGGCTCTGTTACCAACATTTTTGACATGCATATGCTATGCAAATTCATTTTACAAAATTTTGAGGCATCGTTCATTTTGTTACTATATGTATGTAGGCATGTCAAAACCGGGTTTTGGGTCGAACCCTAAACTGACCTAGGTTCAAACGGGTTGACCCTAACTCGACCAGGTTATGTAAAGGGGTCGGAAATCCGGACCCGGACCCGACCCGTCATGTTACCAAGTTGACCCGACCCGACACAGTTGACCCGAGGATAGCGACAACAGGATGGTGGGATGGTGGGCGAACGCGGACGTGAGTGTTGGTGGGCAGGCTCAGGTGCGCGTGCGTGAGCACAGGCAACCTTGGGTGGGTGCTGGCAGGCGTGTGTAGCCTCGGGCGGGCGTGCAGGTAGCCGCGGGCAAGCTCGGGTAGCACGATCAGCTTATTTCAAATGGGTTTCCGAGTTGACCTGGAAACCCGACGGGTCAACCCGAACACAACCTATTTTTTTCAAACGGGTTGAATCCGTGAACCCGAACCCGACCTGGTTTGAAATTGGGTCGAGTCTAACCCGAAATTTTCGGTTCGGATTCAAGGCGGGTTTTCGTGTAATGTCAAATATTAACACCCCTATGTATGAGTGCTCCCAAGAGAAAATTGGCACTTAGTTGGATATTCACAGCATTTGGAAATGGACCATCATTTCATAAAACCTAAAATCAAACGTCATAAACTTTAGCTAGATTTTCAAATGGAGACCAAGCGTTAGAATGTTTGTTTACAGAAGCCATGGGAAAAGAATGGACTGCCTTAGTTATTTAATATCAAGCATTCTCTGTGTCTTTTGTCCTTCCAGATCCCTTGAAATGATCAGTTCAGGAGTTTGACTTGACATTTGGGAAACCATTCATAAAACCCTATACAAATCACATGGAATAGCAAGTTGATCTTAACCAATATCCTCCATAACCATGGTTTCCATGAACGTATTTGATTACTTTTCTAAGCGCATGATACGAATAAAAGATATCTAGTAAATGTTGAACCAAGCACAACCTCTGTCGACCATCTTCCATGTAGTTATTTATCATGCACAAATCATATTTTCACTTGCTTGTTTAGAAAAAATGACTTACCAGCTTTCTTCGCCGCACGAAACAGAAGCTCCTCAATCAAACTTTGGGCAGGATCGCCATCTGGAAACCTTTCAATGAATCTTTCAACATGCACAACCACTTCCTCATTGCTTAAATACTGATACAGACCATCTGAGGAAAGCACCAAAAACTGATCGTTTGGTCCCAATTTATGGTGACAAAGAGAAGGAATACAGGACACATATGGTGCATTTCCAATAAATTCATTCCTGAACATTTCTAGTAACCCATTATTCCACTTGGGCTGAAAAAGAAAGAAAACCCATAAAAATCATTAGTTTTAAGTATCAAAATTGTATAAAATGTTAGATAATAACTATTCAAAACACAAATTACATCATTTTGCAATAAATAATTAACATTAATGAACTTTTTTCAAGGAGACAACAAGCCAAAATTAGAAAATACCTGTTTGAGGTATCCAGCACCGAAAGCACGGGTAACTTTGAGGCGGCCCTTCACCCTATCATTTACAATACAGTGGCTATCATCAGGATGCTCTGCTTTTATCCTTAGAACCTCCTGCATAAGAAACTCAGTTTACTTACAGTAATGAATTCCAGCGTTACTATGCCTTAGAATCATCATCTAAAAACTAAATATTTGGGTCAAATATATGAATCTCATTCTCCATTCACTTAGTTAAGGTTGCTTGAGATATTTATTTTGCATAATTTTTTTTGCAGTTTCCATTCATGTTATCTTCATTATACTATTTTTACTTCATAAATCTTCAGATTTATTTCGCACTTTTTATTTTTTTTGCACAAATTTTTTACAGCTCCCACTCAACTTGATTGTTAGGCATTTTCTTGTTGCCCGATACCCGAATCCATATAATTACTTGTAAACGGTGAATGACGCATCACAGCTCAAAGTTTCTCGTAGAGCCATGACGCTTTAGGCTTTTTTTGTTGCCCAATACCTGAATCCATATAATTACTTGTCAACGGTGAATGATGCATCACATCTCAAAGTTTCCCATTGAACCATGGTGCAGTGCTCACCATTTTAAACATGGCGCAAAATAAAAAAATAGTTATAAAATTCATTATATGTATCCTATTTTAGAGTATCAATTAAGTTGGGTAAGATTTGGTTGAATGTATTTGTCGTCCAAAGTCTAAATCATTAAAGTGAGCTTCAAATTCGTTCATAACTTCTACTAAAATAAAATCTAATAAAAACTTACTAAACTATTTTAATCATATCAACTAATTATAAAATTCATTATTACATTATTTTTGAAATTAAACTATATAATTATTAAAAACTATTTATAATTATATTAAAAAATCCCTAAAATTTAAATTGTGCGCACCGTGCGCCATGCACCATTGCACACATATGGCGCGCGCCAACTTGAACATGTGCACTGTGCCATAGAACTGGTGTCGTAGATGTGCAGCGCCATGCGCCATGGCGCGTACCATTTTGCACCATTGACTAGTATTCATATAATACCATTCATCTAATTGTAATTGCAATTTTATAAAATCCATCTATCTCAATAATACGGAACCCAAATTAGCTTAATTATATGCCCAGGCCCTTCAGAATAGAAAAGCATAGTTGGTTAACTACCCACTTGGTCCCATCAAAGAAGTTCAGAAATAGCTTTTGAATCCTAATGAGCACATACTTTTGCGAGTAAGCAATTTCCTTCTTTAAAGTTGCATTACAACTCATCCTATTACGGTATTACCTAAAAGACATGCTCGCTAATTACTCTCATAAATTCTAGCATGGCTATCTATCAATGATAAACATTCCGTAGGCTCATAGTATTCTATCAATGATTTGTACTCCCTAAGCTCTTAGAAAGGGAAAATTATTATGTGCGGCCTCCATATTCGTCTGGAGGCGAATCTAGATGTGCCACATCACCCGGAGCCAGTGCATCCGAGTGATGTGACGCGTCCGGATTCGCCTCCGAATGGTCCGGACATCGCCCGTAATAATCTCTCCTTTCGAAAGGCTGCATAACCAAAAAAACAATGGAGACAAACTTCAACATAGAAAATTTAAAAAACTTACTTCAGGAATGCTGGTATTGTGGTCGGTAGAAAGCTGCAATGCCCCCAAATTCATCCCCTCTCGACCAAATGGAGCATCGATCTCTACTTCATATCCACCCTTCTCCAGACTTTCCTGCAACCTATACTGAGCTACAATCGCCCTGCTATCACCAACATTCATAACATACACATCTTCGTCCCTCATCAACACCACAAGCAAGCAGGATCCCATCAAAGCCATCTCTGGATTACAATCCATTGCCCTATCTGTCATCTCCAAATAAGCAATCTCCGTCTGCTTAAGCGCCCTTGAAAGAGCTCTAAGCACCAAATCATGATCAGAAACCGGCCCGACCTTCCTCCGGCAACAACTCCTCTCCGGCGCATCTTGGATTTCCTTGGCCTTCTTCCTCCAGCTACCAAGCCCACTTCTCAGCTTGGAGAGTGACAAGGCAAACCGACCTGAACCCGAAAACTCCAACTCACCATCCTCATCTCTTTCAGCTAGGAATTCCCTCAAACGCCTGGCAGGTATACCAGAATTGTCTCTTAAAGGGACACCTTTTTCGCCACTTTCGTCTTTAGATTCCTCAATTTCTTCCCAGAACAAACCGCGCAGCTCATTAAATACAGAACGGTAGAGATTGCCCACCAGAAATTCGGGGGCTTCTGGCCCGTTGAACCCGTCGTAGATCCCGACGAAGAGCCACTTTTGCTCCTCCGAGACGACGACGTGAACCCGATCTTCGCCGGCTTTTCCGTGGGCCCACTGCACGTTCCCGGAAGCCGGCGATGGCCCCGGCGCTTCGCCGGTGTCAGGATCGAATCTCCGTCCAGGGATTCCACGAAGGGGAACCACAGATGGGCGATTCTTCTCCGAGAAGCTTCGCCGGAAAAGCGGCGTGCTATTTCTCCTCTTCCTCCGCTTCTTGACCAAAGGGCCGGAGAAGGGGAGACCCGCCTCAGTGTCCGCGACATCGATCGGGCCGGAGAGGAAGAACCCGCGGTCCAGATCGCCGGCTAGCTGAAGCGGTAGGGTGGAGAAGGAAGAGGAGCTCTGGAATCCAGCGGAGTGAAAACTTGAGGTGGAGTTGTCGAAGATGGGGAGAATGGTTGAGGAGTTCGCAGACACGGAGGCGCCGGAAATGGCCTTAAACGCGATCTCCACCGCCGAGGCGGCTGACGAGGAGCGCGAGTGCACCGGGGATGAAGAACGAACGTAGCAGAAGGAGTGCCCTAGGGTTTCATCAAGTGGTCCCGGCTCGAAAGCCGGGATCTCCTCACCGGCTCCGCCACATCCGCCGACGGCCGACGGCCGGAGGCATGATCGGAGGTGACGTGAGGCTCCGCTTCCCATTATAAGCTCGGAAAAGACGCCTCTTTTTATGTAATTTGATGCTTTTCTTCACATTTTTTCAGAGAGCAAAAGCAGGGCAAAGATGAAGAAGAAGAAGGGGAGGAGGAGAGAGTGGAAACTCTGCTCTGTGTCAATGGCTCAATGCTCCTCTTTTCCGCTCGCTCCAAAACAAAAAAAAGGCCGGGCCCAGGTGATGACGTGGCAATACAATGCAAAGAGGTCAGCTACACGTGTTACTTTCACCCTTAATATTTCAAGAATTGACCACGGGAACAGAGAGGGGATCCAACATCCAAGATTCGAAATGAGGGTCGTTTCAGTAATTTCGAGAAAGAATGATGAGGAAAAGGGTTACGAGATCCAACGGCCAAGATGCCATCGTTTGCCGTCGCGATCACGGAGTCAAACGGCGGGCTACCCCACATAAACCCCATCTTTTACATGCACTTGGCGAAGTTTTCCCGAAATCAACTGCGAAATGGAAGTCACTTCCGGTTTTACCCCCTCTCTCATTAGTGAGGCTCTGCAAGTCAATTGGAGTCCAGAGTCAGAGTCGGCTTTGCGGAGTTACGTTTCTTTATTTACCTCTGTTCAAGGTAAAGGGCCGGACTCTGACATGTGTTAGAGAGAGAGAGGGGGGAGAGCTGCATTGAATAAAAAAAAAAATTTTGGGAGAATATGGGGCTTAGCTCATATCATTAAAAAATAAATATAATAAGTAAAAAAAAAAAATCATATGCTGAGACAAAATCCTATCAGCAAATGCTGCTGAACAAAAAGAAGTCAAAAATAAAAAAGAAAATGGCATCTAAATCACTAAGGTCTCAGGATGCAAATTTCGTGAAAATCACCCAGTCAGCAAAAATTATCCAAAAGGATGTAAGGGTATCCCCTGGTTGTCGAAGAGACTTTCCAAAGGGATGCAAAGCAAGTTTGCATTCATCATTGTCCTTCAAAAAAAAAAAAATTCCTTGGTTGCCAACAAAGACCATCCAGGAAATCAAAAAACGCGAAGAGCAGCACAAAAGTTGTTTCCATCAAACCTTCCACATCAAAAAAAAAACAAAAATCAGATAAGCATATTTTGAAAGATTTGAAAGCTTTTCCGCTTGTGAGACATGTAGTAAACAACCCTTTTAATTTTGGCAGCAGTAGTGACGTGGCAATCAAAGGAGTTACCAAATAATCTGTCATTTCTTGCTCTCCAAATATAGTAAATGATAGCACAAAGTAAAAGTTAGTTGAAATTTTTCCTGTGTTTATCAATTTTCCAATCTTCAATGTTGTTAAAAGCTTGCCAAAGGTTTGGCCGCAGGAGCATACTACCCATAAGGGGAAAAATGTTCTTAAGAATGTCATAAGAATAATCACATTCGAATAGAAGATGATTTTGATTTTCCCGGTCATTACGGCAAAAGGCATAGGACGAGGAGATAGGAATTCCCCTCAAGATCAAGGCGTCAGTGGTTTTTAGCCCGTGTTTGAAAGCTATCCAGGTGTAGACAGAGAAACGCAAAGCATAGTACTTGTGCCATACAAATTTATACTAAGTTACAACATTAGAATCAGAGACAATATATTCGATTAAGATACAATTCTCATAACTAAAAGAACTTAAGGTTTGAATTAGAAACTTCCAAATTATGCTTTAGAATTATCTATACTTCATATTCAATAAACTTATAGATGAAATGAATGCTTCAACTAGACGAATCCAGGAACATCAATAATGTCTTGATCCAAGCTCAACATAGCCTAAATCAAACTCTTTGTAGCATAATTGAAAATTTTATGAGTTTCCTTGAGGTTCCAAATAAGCTTTATTTTTTATATGCTTAGGCTAACTCATCTAGACAAATTTGATTGTTTCAATATCAATAATGCCTTATTATATTTAAAAAATATCATATGATCATGTGGGATAAACATAGATTGTTCAA
Source organism: Dendrobium catenatum (assembly GCF_001605985.2). Taxonomy (NCBI): domain Eukaryota; kingdom Viridiplantae; phylum Streptophyta; class Magnoliopsida; order Asparagales; family Orchidaceae; genus Dendrobium; species Dendrobium catenatum. The sequence continues at coordinate 30,899 of NW_021319405.1, forward strand.
TGGATGTTTCTAATTTGTAATTATGATGGATAGAATTTTTTTCTCTAGAAATATATAAATAAGCTATGATTTCATATATTTTAGAGGATGGAATTATACCAAAAGAAATAATCCATAGAAGAGAATCCAAAGTATTGTATGTCGACACTAAAAAATAGAACATCATTTATAAAGCAACACCGGCTATTGCCAACAATGACGACATCCTTGTTTGATGCTTACTATTACTAATAAGACTAATGCACATTAGTGACACCTAGGACAATGCATATCATCAATATAAAAGGTTGACATAGGCCATCGCCTCTAGGTAGGATGCCCAATGTCTCACAACCTCCACCAACAAGGTTGATTGGCACTAAGGCCAATATATACCATCAACACAAAAGTTAATACCCAGCATCACCACCACAATTAGCCTCTCTCATTTCCACCAAGCTCTCATCATTGTCACTAAGGTCAACCCCCACCATGCCCACCATGGGTGATGTATGTTATGGCCATAAGTTTGACATTTGCATGTCATCACCGATAAAGTTTTTATGACCTCCATTGTTCCCATGGACAAAAACTTCTATTGTGAATAGGGAAAATGCTTGATATTGCTACTAAAGCTAGCATTAGCTATTGTCGTCAAGGCCAATGCTCGTCTTGTTGGCTAAGAATTTTTCCTCTTATAAGGAGAATGACTTGAGCATACAATCATTTGACTCACCATCAAAATCATCTTTAATGTAATATAAAGTTCAAACTAGCAAAATCATTTTAAAAGAGTTAGGCCCCGTAATTTTTCCTCGCAAATTTTCTTATGAAAAAAAAATCATACCTCTATGAATTAATCTCTTAAGATTAAATGCAATAATTCTCTAGCATCATCTCTTATTCTTATTTATGTCTCCTATTTTCTCTTTTTTTTAATCTCTTTCATGTATTCATTCATTCCTCATAATCTTTAAATATATTCAAAGTTAAAAAAAAAATTATTTAAAATTCACATTTCATCATTAACAATTATTTTATTTGTAGGTTATACATCAGTTTCCTAATCACAATTAGGTAGCATAAATGCAATGCATTACATTGTAATTCTATAATTAATAAGGTGATTAGTCATCATCATTAGTGTTGGAAGGAGACAGATCTCACCGCACAAGGCCAAAGGGTTGACCCGACAGCACCTGTGGGGTCCACGACCATAGGGTAACAGCTTTTCTCTTGTCCTCTTCCTATTCTATGCGGGAAAGGTGCGCCTTCCCCAAAGTCAAAAAAAAAAAAAGGAAAAAAATTTTAAAAAAAAAAAAAGCGAAAAAATTTAAAATAAAATAAAGACTTTATTGGTCTGCCGATCTTATCTTTTTTTTTATTATTATTTATTTCGTATTAAGGTTGAATATCTCAAATTAGATGATTAAAGTCATAACACGTGCCAACAACTTTTTGTCATATTTCTGCTGAATAGTCAAACAATTTATATTTTTTTATTAAATTTTCTTATGCTGATTTGTGCTGTGTTGGACTTTCAAAGCAATAATTTCAAAGATTATCATGATTGTAATTTTTTTTGGTAAAAATGATTAAAATAATTGAAAAATTATTTTAAATAAAACATATATATATTTTAAAAATATTATAACAAATAGTTTTTAAATCACTAATTTTTTTTAAAATAATGAAAATATAATAATAAAATAAAATTATGATTATGATGTCCCAAATAGACTCTAAATTTGAATGAAATTAATATGTGATATTATCTTTAAGGTATAATGGCCTTGATTTAATTTCTCTTATATGAAAAAAAAAATTTAATTTAAAATAGTTCTATTTTTATATATAAAGTAAAATATAAGATAATTTAATAAAACTATTAGTAAACATTTATAATTATTGCGACTAGAGTATACGCGTCGAAAGAGTTGGAAAATTTGGTGTCGTTGGGTTCGTATTTCAAAGATTCTCAGTTTGACTGTAAGTTTGCTAAAATCGGAGTTCAGGTGATCCCGAATTTAATTTTTGAAGTTTTCGGTTTAATTTTGCCTCGAGTCGTGCCCGATCAAGATAATTTTTTGAGGATATATCAGTTGCCCCATTTCGTGACGTCGAAGTCAGAGTTCGAAAATATGCGTTCACAAATTTGGGAGAATTTTTCTCTTGTGATCAGAATCCAACTTGCCATTATAGGAGCCTCAAATGCCTTAAAGAGGGCCGGAAATTGAGTCCGGAACGTCAAAACGGTCCCGGGACCACCCAAATCAAGTTCAATTGGCCTTTCTTCTAGCTACCAGGGCAAGCCCCAAGCAAGAGCAAGAAGAAGCAAGAGAGGAAGAGAAGACTGGAGGTAAGAAAACTCCTCACGAACCACACCACGAATTCTGTTTCGACGCCCGATATAATCCAGAATTCATACTCGAAGCCCGAGTGACGCCAGATTCTGCCCGATCGCTCAAGTGACGCTTGACCCGAGTTCTGCGGACGCCCGAAGTGACACGCGGCAATTCTGCCGACTGCCCAAGCGCCACACGGCATAATTTGCCCAAGTGATAGCCAAATTTCCCCAACTCCAAGTAATCGTCCGTGAAATTACCCGGAGTTCTCCTCGGCCCACACAACTTAACGTTGACTTCTACCCGACGTGAGGACCTCTGCTCTTCGCCAAATTTCTACACTACGCTTGACTTCATTGCCAATATTTAGACTTTCACCAGTCATTTATCTGATGTTGGATTTCTGTCAATTGTATACTTCTACCGACGCCGTCTTTCTGACCTATCCGTCGTCAGACAAGAGTCCCGACCTCTGTCGCCCGCCGACTATCATCCTTCCAGACTACGTTCGCCCGCCACTACAGTTCTTTCCGACTTCGCGTCTGCCGACTATGTTTCCTTCAGGACTTACGTGCTCACCAACTACAGTCCTTCCAACATCGCGTCTTCCCGCCGATTATAAGTCTTTCTGCCTCGTCCGCGAACTGGTCCTGTCCACGTAGTGACACACCGACATAGTCCTTCAACCAACTAACAATGCAACATATCGTGCGTTGTACACTATGTAACTGTACTATTAAAATGTACATAAGCTAAGGCTTCCCCGAGGAAGGATCTCATTTGTAATCAACGTACAACTATATACATTATACTCTAGTTCACAACAATAATTATACTGATTATATAAAAAATATTAGAAATATCTAATAATTTAATTAATAGTAATTATTTAATTATATGTCTAATAATTAATTAAATTATATAAAATTTTAATCATATGAGAGATAAACATGTGAAAAATTATTTTTCATTGAAATATTTAAGCTTTAAAATACTTTAATTTTTTTATTAATGTTATTTAAATTTTAAAATTATATAAATAAAGGTATAAACCAAATCAAAATCATAAAAATATCTAATAATATAACAAATATATGTTGAATATTAAACAATTAGTCAATTGTAATTAGAAGTTTTTTTATTATACTTAAGTTACATTTATATAAAATTTTATATTAATTTTGAATACAATGACTATACTTAAATTAATTAAGCCCATCAATTAACTAAGAGTCAACTCAAAAATTTTTTTATAAAACATCATTATAGTTAAGTATTAAGCTTGCTGAATGAAATAGAAAAATAATAATATCAAATCAGATTCGCAGTTAAGATGGGCCCAACATATTATATGATTAAATCATATTAACAAAATACATAAAAAAAAAATATTTTTATAATGATTCTTCAAAATCTTATGACCAAGTAAATCGAATAATATTTTAATATTCATAAAATGTATATCAAATTTAAATTATATTTTATTATTATTAAAATTTTTATGTGCAGATTAACAGTGGCGGATGCAGTGTGGGCCTGGGGCACGGGCCCCCACTGCTTTGGATAAACTTCTATATATATTATATGTTTATTAAACATAGGATAAATCAAATAATTTTTGATCTTTCATCCCAATCCTTCCCATATAGGACAACGGACCGAGCGAGCCAGCTTGGTCTGTTCGATTCAAGCTTCATTGCAAAATCAGAACAAGTTCGGTTCGGACCTCTTGAGAGTATATGGCTCGAATTATTTAACTCGTCGAGCCTTTTACAAATTCCGAGCACCGCAATTCACAAATAATCTCTTCATGAATAAAATCGAGCGAGTTTGCTCATTCCTCCACGTACCTTTCCGATAAACAGTTAACCAAACCGAAAGCTCTACAACAAGCCATACGACGCATATAGGCCGATATGATTTGTTATATATAAAATCATTACTCCATGCTGTGTGGACAAAAAACGAGGGGAAGAAAGGGAGAGATTGCGGCATGAGGGAGTTGAAATTTTTAAAAACATTATTAACATATTATCTAAAATATATAAATAAATAATTATTTAAAAACTGTATTATATAAATTTAATATTATTAATAAGTATAATCATAAATAATTAAATACATTATTGAATATATTTAATATTATTTTTAATAAAAAGGATAATCAGCTTCTAAAACGAATATATTCACTAGCTCTAACGATTTTCTTCATAAACGTCAGGTTGTTCAAGATTGTTATTAGCTGTCCGATATTAAGGCATAATCGAGCTTTCCTAATTGATATTTTTAATTACTTTTAATGATTGTGCCCCACATAAAAAAAATCTGGCTCCGCCCCTGCAGATTAAGTATTGTATTTTTGATAAAAAAAAAGTATATTTTAATAGAATGAAAATTTATATTTGAATCAGAATTTTTATATGAGATCGTAAGGGCTTGGAGGGATATAATAAAATAGCTTATATTTGCAGTTCATGAGATGAGTAATTTAGCATAGTTGGATTAAATAAAAGCTAGTTCATGCTAATTATAAGAGAGATAAATTAGTTACAAACTAAGGGGCTATTGTGATCATTTTTATTTTATTTATAATTTTATATGAAAACAATATATATTTAATACTAAAATTATTATTTTTGTTAATTTTTTTTTTTAGTTTAAAAAATATCCATTCATCATCTATAATCTTCCTTTAATAATAATAAAATCTCTCTTTTCTTCTACTCTTAATTTTTTAGGCTGCATAATCTGTATTTTTATAACCTCAAACATGCTGAATTCTTCCCTATATATAAAGTCCTCATCGAAGAAAATGTCACTGCACCTCCACAGTCCACGAACTTTTATTAGGTCCGGTGTAAATACGTAGAGGAACGTCTAGTCGGAGGCAAAATCCCGCCAAAAAACTCAGTATTTGCTTGGTATTGCTAGATATTATTTGATAATAACGAGGAATACCGCTTTGTGAAGATCAATACTGAGTTATACCGAACTATACCGAGCAATACTGAGTTGTACCGAGTTTTTTCTAGGAAAAACTCGGTACAATTTTTGTATAACTCGGTATTGCTCGGTATAGCTCAGTATAACTCGATATTGGGTCTTCACGTGATGGTATTCTTCGTTATTGTTTGGTATTGCTCGGTATTTGCTCGGTATTTCTCATTTTTTGGCGCGATTTGGCCCTTGACCGGACGTTCCTCTATGTCCGGTCAGAGGACGTAATAATTGTTCACAGTCCACAATTTCTACCAAACTTCGTCGCCCGCCACCTGCGTTGATTGATGGGAGAACTCACCTGCAATCAGATTTAGGCTTCGTTGACTTTTTTTTATTTTTTTTAAAACAGAATTTTAATATAAAATTTTTTATTTTGTACTAAACATCTATTTTAAAAAGCAATAAAAAAAGTCATTCCAAACGAAATATTTTAGTTTCTTACTACTTTCTAAAGCGCAGCTTTTTAGTACCAAACATTTTAGTTTAAAAAAAAATACTAAAAAATTATTTTAAAAAGCAATTAAAAAGCTGTCTCAAATAAAGCCTTAGAAATGACTTTCTTAATGCTTCTTAAATCAATTTTTTAATATTAAAATTAAATTTTTTTATTAGAAAACTGCTTTAAAAAGAAGTAATAAAGCTGATCCAAGGGAGCTTTATTTGGGATGAATTTCTTACTGCTTCTTCAAACAATTTTTTAGTAATAAATTTTTATATTAAAAAACTGCTTTAAAAAACAATAAGAAAACTATCATAAACGAAACCTTAGTTCTCTCTGCATCGAGTAGGTGCCAATAAAAGGTCATGATGATTGAAAATCACTATAGACAACAGTATATGCATTACAACATCAACATTTCCAACAAATACGAAAGCCAAACTATTGATTGAATTGAAACTATTATCTCATTCTTCAGTTCCTTCTATTCACAACCATGCATTCAAACAGAGCCCAAGTCTGTATTCTGAAAGAGTAAATTCCACATTATTAGTTCCAGTAGCCAAAAAATGTTAGAGGTTACTTAGCATTTTCGAACTCTGGGCTTTGTGCATCTGGAGACTCTGTGTAGGAGATCGATATCAGTTTAGATCTATGTTCTTCAACAGCACCGCCATCACCCACTTCGGGGTTAGCTGCAGCAGCAGCAGAAGCAGATGAATTAGAAACAAGGTCTGGCTGAACAACCTTTTCAGGAACAAGTTGAGAGATTCCTATGAGCGATTCACGAGTAGATTCTTCAGAGGGTTCTTTCTCAGGTGAGGCAGGATCCATAGAAAATCTACAAGTTCTTGGAATTCAAGCTTGAGTTATGCAGAAATTGATAGCATGTTCACATGCACATGTTGAATATGCAGAGATTTTATCGATATTTAGGCTTCATTTGAGATAGCTTTTTCGCTACTTTATAAAAATACTTTTTAGTACAAAAACTTTTAATTCAAGTAATTTTTGTAATCGAAAGCCGTTTTGGAAAGTAGCAAAGAAGCAGTCCCAAACAAAGCCTTAGATTTCAGCTTTTCCATAAAAACAACTTGGTTATGTGTTGATGCAGACAGAAACTAATATGCATGAAAAGGAGATGTTATGCTCCAAATAATGTGGACATTTCAAACTTCTAATGCTTCTTTAAAGTCATAATAGCATAATGGTTAAGGCATTTGATATGCCAGCAGAAAATTCAAAAACACAAAAATATTCGCAATTTTTTAAGTGTTTTGAGTCAGGCGAATTTAAACCTGACTTATCCAACTTGGATTTAGGCCAGGATAAGGATAATCACCGACGGAGAACGATTAAGGTTAACTCAACTCTTATTTCACTCATTCTAACCTTCAATCTCCTATTTTATTGAGTTATTTAACCCCTAATTAACTACCACTCTCATTTATATTTCAATTTTAATCATATTAATGCTTGATTTAATATTCTAATATGGATGCGTACGTGGCATAAAATATTAGAAATGATCTTTCTTTATTAGATTTAAATAAGAATTTGACTCTTAACAGAACAATGGAGAAAAAATTATTCAAGTATCCACGTAGTGGGATAAAAGCTTGATGTTGTTATTGTGGTGTGGCAGAAAAAAGAATAATATAATTAGAACTGATCCTATTATAGGGATAGTAAAAGTGATATTTCTAGAAGAAGAAAGTGAAAAAAAAGACTTAGAGTAGTCGGCATATGCAATGAATGAATATGAATGACAGATAGATTTTAAGGAATTTAAGGAGAAAATGTAAAAGTTGTGTAAACTCAATGTGAATGACAGAAGCATCAAGAAGAAAAAAAAGAGATGAAGGATTCCCTAATTCCAATTAGTTAAGATAATATAGTATTGTGAACGGGAAAAACACAATGTGAATGACAGAAGGGATTTTATTTTGCTTTGAGGCACAAAGTGCAAGCAAAGTGTGCTTCAATTACCTGACGGGCCCATCTAACAACTAATAAATACCCTAAACTTTAATTATGTGGAAATATTATTAGATTTATAAGTATTTAACCTTTACAAAAAGGGGATTTATAAACATACTATAAAATTCTTTTATATTTACACATCTGCCATCTAAATCTTTATATTTATTTATATAATGTTCATATTTCTAAATCACAAAAAAAAACTATTAATATTAACTTATTTAATGAAAAAACATCTTTCATGCACATGTTTTGAAATAATTTATACACTGAAGTTGTACATAAGTGAATAAAAGATTTTAGTGTTAGATATATAAATATTTAAAAAATTTGTAATATGCATGTAAATCCCTCATATAGCAACAACAACAACATCAAGCATTTATCCCACTACATGGTATTGGTTACATGAATTATTTTTCTTTATTGTGTCCTATTAAGAATTGAATTCTCATTTAAATCTAATAAAGAAAGACCATTTCTAATATTTTATAACCAAGTCTTTTTAGATCTACCTCTACCTGTCTTAACATAAGCCAAATCTAACTCATCTACTATCCTAACAAGATCATCTGAAGGCCGCCATTTTACATGACCAAACCATCTGAGACGACTCTCTCCAATGTAAATCTCTCATACAACAAATAAAATTATAATAGTATAGCATATTCAACCAAATATTAAAAAACAAAGAGCAGTACAAGATAATAAGTAAGTTAAACTTCAACTTGTAAGAGACAAAAGATGCTTGATGCGTACCTTTAACAGCCAATATAAGTAATTGATATGAAACTCTTACAAGCTTGGAATAGGAAAGCTTGGAGTGGCAGAATGTTACGAAGAGAGATGGAGAAGAAGACAATATGGGGGAAGCTAGATAAAAAGCAATAGCCACAGAAATAAAACTGCAATACGATAGAACATTGGAAGAGTTCATCGAGGGTAAGTGAACTAACAAACTTGCACAGGTGAAGGAAAAACTAAACTTGAAATCGCAGGAGTAAAGAAGACTGGAGAAGCAAAATACCATGATGAACTTGCAATTCCATGTCTGCAATCTCTCCACAGAATATCATTCTATTTTGAGTTTATTTGATCCCACAGTTAATTTAAATAAGTTCAAATCTCATCTTCATTATTAAACTAGTTTTTTCTCATCATTAACACTCTATTAAAGAATTTCCAGCACTGGCCCCTTTTATAAACACTTACCCAAATCATCAAAACCTAATTAAGAAGGATCTTATTTTGAAAATTAAAGAGTTTCAGCTTGCTGAGTCTATTGTGGATTTTACAGTAAAGTCTGTTTAAGAAGTCCTACTCCCTGATCAGCCTCCAAACTGATTAATGTTCCATTCCTAAGACATTAAATTGCTTCCATATCAACACAGTTGTGGGCTCCGAAAATTCGGCCCTGGCCTCCACCGCTTGTTGCTTTTTTTTTTCAGGGGGAGTTTTAACGGATTTAAGTTCAGGGGGAAATTTTGAGAAGGCAGATGGGTTTGTAGATAAGATACTACCCAGAGATTTCGCCCTCATTTTGCAAGGACTTTATAATCTGAGTTTTGGTTTCCTATAGGCGCAAGCCTCTATAGTTAATTACCCCTCCCGATAACGAGAGAGAACTTTCGATTAAGGCTAGTCGTCAATCAGAAACGTTGTATCTATAGATACGTAGTATCTGGTGTATAGTAGCAGCATGGGCTTGGAATTTGAGAATTAGGTTTGAAGTTAGAAATTTGAAAGGTTTGATATTTAAAATAGAAATTTCACCACCTTGCACTTAAAGCGGATGGTGGGGATGGACCCGATCAAGATCCCATGGTTCTATCGTCCCGGGGCATCGTGTTCCTTAGTCTACTTAGTTAGAGGAGGTAGTCAACCCAACCTGACAGAAGAATCCTTGTCAGCAGCCATGAGTTGCTTCATCCAAGAGGACCTTGTAGACCTGGGGTGAGTGTTTGTCTAAGTGGACAAATTTGAATCCACCTTAGCTAATAGAGGGCTTTGTGCCCTATCGATTATATCCTATTGATTCACATCTCAGAGGGCCCCGAGTCATAACCGTTTATCCTGCGGTGTCATTTGGCGGCAAAACCGCCAGTTAGCGAACACGTACCATGTCCTTACTGACAGGAGATTATTTGAGAATAGATCCTAGTGATATTTTCGACTAAGCATTAGCTCTATGTGAGCTGAAGTAAATTTAAATTTGTCCGTCCCGGCAAACTGTTGCAGAGAGTGAATGAATTTTACTTTAAGTGTTTTAATGGATTATTTCAATTTTAAACATTTGGAATTTTGGGATTTTTTTTGGAGATTTTTGAATTTTTGGTGGAATTTGAAATGTTTGGAATTAACCCCACTGGTTGAGATTTACATTCAACACGGCCTTCATCGGGGTGTTTGGGGTCATTGCCATTTGAAGATATTTACATTTTGTGAATGAACCTTGTGAATTCTGTCGAGCTGTCTACAAAAGATTGGGTTTCATAGACTTTATACTTTTGTTAGTGAATTATTATTATTATAAGCCTTGAAGGCCTAATATGGATGTAAATATGTCGGTCGCCACCACCATATATTTGCTTGATGATTTGAATCATGTCGATTCCTATTGATTTGTATAGAAGGATCGAGTTTGAACTTGAATTCATTTATTGACCCGCGCAGCATCCCTAGGCGTCACGTGTGTACTAATAACATGCTTGCCGGGGCCCATACGGGTGTTTGAGGCATTTTGTAATTATTTGATGAACCTTGTCGACTTCTATTTACCCACTTAGGAGGATCAGGTTCAAATTTGTTGACCTGCATAGCATCCCTAGACGTCACGTGTATTCCTACACCACACTCGTCGGGGCCCATACGAGAGTTTGGGGGGCATTTTGTAATTATTTGATGAACCTTGTCGACTCTTATTTACCCGCTTATAAGGATCATGTTCAAATTTATTGTCCCGCATAACATCCCTAGACAACACGAGTATTCCCACACCACCCACGTCGGGGCCCATGCGGATGTTTGGAGGCATTTTGTAATTATTTGATGAACCTTGTCGACTCCTATTTACCCGCTTATGAAGATCAATTTTAAATTTATTGACCCGCGTAGCATCCCTAGACGTCATGTGTATTCCTACACCAAGCTCGCTGGGGCCCATACGGGTGTTTGGGGGCATTTTTGAAATATTTATAAACGTCTTCTGCTCGCTTGCATGGATGTTGCAGATCCAATGGCGTGACGTAGCAGCTTCTGAATTGAATTGTTCACTGCTTTATACAGGTATACTATCGTACACTACTTATTTCTTTCTGCAAGTTAATCATAATGCACTAATGAATCTCCTGCTTTTGCTTACAGGTGGGTCATGGTATTTTCATCTAATTGCCACAAGGTACCTCTTTGTTTTGATGTGGACTCCATTTTCTCATTCACATGTAGATCTTTCTTGACATTCATGACTGTTGCCTTGAAATGAACTCTTCTTAAGATCTTTAGTGTAGTAAACCTCCACGAGATGTAATATCCATAACTACATAGTCAGTCTTCAAAATGAATAGATGTATCTAGGTGCACTTATTAATTACAGTATTCATGGGTGCTAGAAATGTTTTCTTCCCAAGTATATGATCAAGAAGAAATTTTGAAACACCAAGAGTTTTAGTTCGAATTTGTTCAAACATCCATTCCATTCTGCCAGGAGGTGTCTTTTTTTGTACATTGAGTTGTCTTCATACCCGACGTACTTGCAAATCTCAATCACCGCTGTTGTAGGTGATGTATGTAATTGTGTCCATAGTGGTTTGTTGTACTTGCGATATACCCATTGTTGTTATCCACAAGTGGCTCATGTTTATTTACAGGGATCCGTTGTGTTCACTACGACCTTTTGGAAGTATTTATAGAAGAGTCATTGTTCCTGCAATCCTGCATCATATCCACCTTTCATCAATCTCAGGTGGTTTAATATACTTGTTTGCAAGGGCGGATCATCCACTATTAATTGAAAGTGTTGCTATCTCGATCTTGTAGGGATTGTCGTAGGAGTCTATTACATCTGCATTATATCCGCATTTGTCATTCACAACTTATTTGTGGCGATGGGTACTCCGCTATTGATCTCTAATGTTGTCTTCTTCAATCAACAGGTGAATTATTGTTTATATTGAGGTTTTCAATAATGCATATAGGATACATATGCATTATGCAACCATCTGTTGTCCTTGAAAGTATGATGCATTTGACCTCGTAGGGACACATGTGCTTCAAATGTGTTGCATTGTATATGATGAATGTTGGATGAACTCTACTTATTGCTAATTTCTTCATACATTTTGACCCCCATAGATTGTAGGACTCAATACACTTAACTACATTTTGATCTTGTGTTTGTAACAGATGGATATGATTGCTTGCATGTAGATGAGCCATGTTGAGTTTAACAAGTCTTCTATTTTCTCAACTAGAGGAAGAAAAGTGATGTTTGAATAACAAAGGCTCTTTTATTTTGATTATCCAAGTCTCTTGTATCAAGTTAAAGTTCAAATCAATTTCAAGTCCTCTGTAGTTTGTTCGAGTTCACTGTTGTTCAGCTTGTAAGCATAGTCCCATGTGGTCCAACTCAAGTCTTCGCTTGAGTTCAAATTATGTTCGAGTGAAAGTCCAATTCGTTGTTATTCGTTGCAAGTCCGAGTTCAATATGAGTTCGAGCTTGAGTTCATATTCTTTGATTCAAGCTTAAGCTTCTGAATTTGGTTCGAGTTCAATGTCGTCATGGCTCATATCACATTCAAGTTCAAATTATTTAATGTCCAATTCGGATCAAATTTGAGTCCTGGTTTGAATCTGACTTTGAATTCGAGTTCATTTCAAGTTCCATGCCATCATGAGCTCAGTTCTTTAAAGTTCACCCAAGCTCAAGTTCTATGTTCAGGTCCTCTGCTGTCTCAAGCATTATTCAAGTCTTTATGATCATTCAAATTCAGTTCTCCTTGATCAAATTATTTGAAGTCTTTTGTTTGATCATTTAGTTCATTTGGTGTTCAAATTCAAGTTTAATTTAGTTCTCATGTCATCCAAATTTAGTTCAATCAGGTCCAAGTGTAGTCTTGTGTTCATCCGAAATTTTAACAACCACCCGGCGTCTCATCCATTTAGGGAAAAACTACAGAAAATTGGGCCTTCCCACCACGCTAAGAAAAGCGTATATGGTAGGTGTCCTCGGACGAGAACACCGCGCGAGGACACCGCGGTCGTATTTTTTTTTGTCCCCCACTACGTTAAAAAAAACGTGTACGTGTCTTCGGTACATGTTGCAAAAGAAAAATAGTTGTTTCCCCGTAAGAGGGTACTTATGGGTATCCCCACTTTGTTGTACGCATTGCACTAGGTTCTCATCCCACCACGCTAAGAAAAGCATGTATAGACGATTTTTTGGTGCGCCACAAACGCCGAAGAAGGGATTTTAGGTGATCACCCGATTCGTCGAGAGCAACGTGACGAACTTCCTCCCACCACGCTAAGAAAAGCGTGTATATGTGATCATTTTGTCGCGTTGCAAGCGTCGAAGGCGGGTTCTCAGAGTTTTAAGGTTCGAAAGATTATACCTGCGTTCCGTCGAGGTGGGTGTACAAAAATTGAGACCTCTTTTTTCTTCTTCTTTTTTTTGGAAAATTTTTTCTTCTTTGTTTTCTCTCTCTCTCTCTCTCTCTCTCTGGATCGGGAGGACCGAGAGGTCGGGCAAGTTGAAGAGCTTGGTGTGAAGTCGAGAGGGAGAAGTAATGGGGTCTTCGGTCGACTGGAAGGTAGAGATTGAAGACGAAGCTTTGGGAGTTTGGTTGCCTGGGGCTTTATCAAGCTCAGATCGGGGCTAGGAGGCTTCGGGATTTCGGCCTTAGGAGATCGGATGGGAGGTCGACAACTTTGATTGCCGTAGAGTTCGGGTAAGGGGATCGTGCGGTTTGCGGGATTTGGGAGGAAGTCGAAGAAGACCGGGAGTTCTCGGATGTGGGAAGAATTTGTGGTCGGAACGTTTGTTGGTGGCGTCAGATGTGGAGGGAGGTTTCAGCTCTGAGGTTTATGCGTGGGAAGGGAAGCGAATGGTTCGGCTGGAGCTTGTGTGTGGAGGAATCGGAGCTCTCCTCTTTGGCTCCCTTTTATTAACGCAAGAAGGCGATGATTGAGGCAGATTGCAGGATACCCGGACAGTTTCGATACTGTTTGCAGAGATAGGACTGTAGCAGCGGCGTATCTTCAGCGGGATTTACGGATTACAACAGGTAATTTTATTTTAAACCCCTCTTTTTGTTTCTTTACACTGAGGCTAACAACGTTGAAACCATTTTCCCAGTCCACCACTGCAGCATCCTCCAAGCTATGTGCAAGTTTCTAAAAAAGTACTTGGTATATAACCACCCCATAAAGCTTCTTAGTCATCACCTCAACAACTTTTTTTTGCTGGTCTTCTCTTATCCATGAGGCTTGTTGAGTTTGCCAATCTTTTTCTCTAGCATTTGAATGGTCGAATGTTGCCTTTATCATCTTAGGGAACATCTTCTTAATTCTTATAATTAGTTGTCATTACGTAATTGTATTGCCAGCTGACAGCATTCATAAGACATTGATCAGAGAAGTTGGTTGGGTCGAGGTCATAAGACATTGATCAGTACTCGCTCTTTGGCAAAGAGAGATCCATAGAGAAGTCTATTAGGGCCGACATCATGTCCTTATTTAACTGCAAGGCTTTTTTCTCGGCTTGAGAAGAAGTCAGCATCTCGCCGCTCATCTCGATAGAAATTCTTAGCCTTTTGGGGACTCGATCCTTTTCGCAAGACATCTCTAGAAACCTATTGTGCTTATCCCCTGGTTACCCTACCCAGCTCCTCATTTATTTTGATGTTGCCTTTGCATTTGACGTTGGATAAGGGGAGAGGCGCTAGCAGGAACTTGAATCTTGAACTATTGTAGAATGGAAAATTGTTGAGGGGCAATTAGCTCAAAAGGTGGGAGTACTTATTATGATGCAGATTCCTTAGTCGTTTAATTTTAAGCCTGAGACTCAATAATTTAAAATTTTTAACAATAGACTCATCCTCTCATTTAAAAATTTTTAACAATAGACTCATCCTCTCATTTTCATCAAAATTAATGAGACTTCAATTGTTGTATCCTCCTTACCAAGGGGACATCGTTCTTGTTCTCATCGCATTCGGCAGATACCTCCTCGAGAAATTGGCCGTCCTCCGACATAAGAGGGGCGACTTCAAGCTCTATAGGCTATATCAATAAAATAAAAAGACAAACTTGGGCAACTCGTCCTATAGAAGTTGGCCTAATGCACAGAATTCAAATAAAGAGAGAGAACTTATGAGCTGGAAGTAACTCCAAGAGGTTGAAAATGATATATATGTTGCTACTTTCAAGTTGAGATCCTTCATCTCATTGAAGTGACTATACTCATCATTCCCTAGTAATGAAATCTAGGATCGCTCAAGAAACCGTCTTGGTCAAAATCCCTCACTTCTTGGTTTACTTTATAAAGTAAAATATATTCTCCCAATTTATTTCTCTTATTCTCCAAGCCGGCGTAAAACTTGTCTAATAATCATGGCACCCATCATAGTGGGATAAAGGCTTGATGTTATTGCTGTTGTATTCTCCAAGCCGGCCATTTAAACGTAATTAGAAGCCGGCCATTTAAATGTAATTAGAAGTGAAAAAAACAAAGTCATCTTTGAAGACCTAGACAAAGAAGGTGGTGGAAAAAGAGAATTGACAGGGGATTTTATTTTTTCTAATATAGCATACAAGGGTCATTATACTCGCAAAGGAGTTTGGTATAATATGGGTGGGCATGACTCTAATACGTCTTGGTACCAAAAACGACAAAAGACTCCAAAGGATTCCACACAAAAACAGATTTTTATTGATAAAGAGCACAACTACAAACCAAGCAAGATACTATGGTTCTCTTTTGAGAGGTCGATCGTCTCTCTCAAACCCTAAACGCCACTAGGATCCCTCACACAAAGAACTACAACACTCAAAAACAAAAATCTACATGATCTACATGAGAATAAAATAAACCCAACTATAGACTTAATTAAGCTTCCTCCTTCCCTACTACATCAGTCTCCTTCCTAAAATTTTTTCCTTCTCAATATGAAATTCAATTAGGAAAGGATTTCCTAATTGATTTCCTCTTAATATAATGCATTAATTCCTAATCGATAATATAGTGCATTAATTTCTTGTTGGGCCCCACCCACTCAACTGCCTCCCTCTCCTAGTCCACCAGCCCCACCTAGGTAGGAATTTGCTGCTGGGTCGTATCAATACTTCCCCCAAAAGTCTCATCTTGTCCTCAAGGAGGAATGCAGAGAACTGCTGCTGCATAGTCTGGTAGGACTCTCACGTGGCCTCGTGCTCCGATAGGCTCTTCCACCTAATCAACACTTTCTGGCTTTCTCTTATCCCGGGCTGCACTCTTGCGACATCTAGTGGTTCCAACAATACCACCATGTCCTCTGTCAAGGTCGGGGACGTGTTGACGAAGGAATATGCTCTCCTATCACCACCCATCACAACTGGGACACATGAAACACTGGATGGATGGTTGCTGATGGTGGTAACTATAGGCGATAAGCCATGGCCCCTATGCGCTCCACTACCCTAGCAGGGCTCCAAATATCTGGGGGGGTAACTTATCATTCCATCTCAGTGCCAGGGCTTTTTGTTTTTAAGCTTAACTAATCTCTTTGGCAATCAAACAACATAAAGAAATAAGCACGTGATAGCGTAGTGGGAGTGTTTATCATGATGCATAGTTTGATAAATGATTGTTAGACTTAAAGATTAGTTATAAATAAGCAGGAAGGACACAATTATTTTTTCTATTTGAAGAATGATCCTCTTAATTAACACATGAAGAGTTAATAAAGATGGTGCTAAATTAACTTGAAGAGTACAAGAATTCTGACTCTCTGGAAGCGATTTCCTTTTGATCCCATACATAGACTTAAGTTTAGATTCATGACTAGACACTAAATGTAAAACGGACCAATAAATAAATTTGTATTTGCTTTAGTTTTAATTAGGCTTATCTTTATTTAAATTATGTACTAATTAATATTTTTTTAGGTAAGCTTATTTTCATTTATTTGAATTAATAATAAAACCTCATTTGAATTTTAATTTTAAAACATTTTTTTTTATAAAGGGTGAAGTGATACTACATGGATTATCATACAGTGAAATTAACTATTCATAATAATTCTACTTGGTTTTCAACCAAGAATCTCTTTCCAATAAAAACTCTCTAGTTTTGTTCCCCTAACTCTCTATCTCCCCTCTCACAAAAACTTTCAATCACTCTCTTTCTTTCTTGCTTTCATTAATGAGAGAAACAAATTTAGAGGCATTCTCCTCCTCTTTTTTCATAAAAGCCCTTCTGCAGTCTCTCTTTATTCACACAAGGTGTGTAACTAAAGATATCCTCCTCCTCTTTTTTCATAATAATCCCTCCAATAAATTGAGATCTCCTACTCCTTCCTCTGCCAAACTCTTCTCTTCAATTCTCTAGCATCTATCGAGAGAAGTCAAGCAATTTCATAAAGAAAAAAAAAAAAAAACCAAGGAGATTTACATCTACAAGGTCTCCACCATCATCTTCTATATGAAGGGCCTCTTTTGCTTGCATAAGATAAGAGTTAATGATGAATAAATATTTGAAACCAGAATTCTTGTCAGTAAAAATTCTATTGTCATCTTTTGCTAAGAGCTTGAGTAGTGTGTAATTTCCCTTGGTTGGTTGTGCTCCCACTACACCATATACATAATGACCCCATGCTATGTGATTGGAGCTCACTATTAAATTTCTAATCTAAATCCTCTTCTTCATCTCTTCATCCTCATCATCCTCTTAAGCATCTATTCTCTTACACACGTCCTTCCTTCATTTTTGGTATAAAGAGAAGTTTATTCCTTGATAAATTTGCTTGGCAATAGAAACTTTCATGTCTATGATTTAAACAATATTTCACAAATTTTGTTGCCGGCTTTGTTTTCCACATCAAAATAATGTTCCTGACAAAGTGTCCAACTCTGTGCCAAATGACATCGCATTTTGTGTTCGTTTGATCCCTCTATTGACTCAAACTAGTTCAGCTACTATGTTAATTTTTGCACAAGTTTTCTCATCATTTATGCTCCTATCTCTTACAGAATTTTCAACAACGGTCCATTTCAAAAACAGCAACCCAAACAGTCAAAGCCAAATCTAGAAGAATCTTATTAAAAATTTGAAGATCTTGAGCTCACAAAGTCTGATTAACAAGATCTTGTGCATTATTTGCTTCAAAGACTGATTAATTTTAAATTCATTTGGCCATGTGTTATCTATATCACTGCCGCTATGGTTAGTTTGAGTTAATTCATTTTGCACTGTCACTTAAGACGTTGACACCTCTATTCCTAACCCAAAACGGCTTCGTTTGGGACAGCTTTCTTACTGCTTCATAAAGCAACTTTCTAGTACAAAATTAAAATTGGTATCTAGAGAGCTGCTTTAAGAAGCAAAAAGAAAGCCATCCCAAACAAAGCCTTAATTTCTTTTATTTCACAATTTTCATTTGATTGCATTCATTATATACAGCAACATAGTTGTGACATGTTGACTTGTCTAGTATCATGGCATATAGGCTTAGGAAATAAAATGACACTTCATATTTGCATCCGAAATCCATTTTTCAGATCTAAAACTATTCTCTTGCTCAATCTAGCCTTTCCAGACCACATAGACAACTTTTATTTCTAGGTTTCCTAACACAAGAAAGCCATTTACAGAATGACTATTTCCTTCAATCTTCAATATGGAAGGATAATTTAAGAGAAAACCTGAATTTATGTATTGTAGCTTATTTCATACTGATCATTTATCGCTCCATATGAAGTCAATCTGATACCACAGCCTACAGGATGCCTGTTTGCATATATTTCTGATTAAGATTTTCTTTATCTACGGGTCAAATTCACCAATTATTTGCAGGACTTAAAATTTTCTTTCAAAAATAGTACTTCTATGGTGCAAAGTGCAAGTTGCAGAACTTTAAGAACACCTAGCTGCTGGTGGAAATTATATGAAACTTCTCACATGGATATACAGAGTAACAATATATTCCAGCGAGGCATATCAGAACCATACTCTTCTTTTCTTTTATTATTTATATTATACGGTAGATTTCACCCAAGCATTGTAATTGATTTAGCTTTCTCATAGATTCCAAAAACTGTAAATGCTTTATATAGAAACTTGAGTACAGTGAGTAAGAAATAATAAAAAACAGGGAAGTTCTTTTTTCCTTTTACTGTTATCGTGTATCTTGCACAAACATCCTTTAATGGAACTTTTTCTCTCCATTCACTGTGATATGGTATCAGAGAGTCACCACCCGGGCTCTAACTTCATCTTTCTGCCATGGAGGATCAACCATAGTAATCCACGACCCACTAAGTCCTTTTTATCTTCATCACTCTCACAGTCCCGACGTATCTCTCATTTCACGAAACCTCTCCGGCGACAACTACACCAGAAGGAACAGGGGAATGAAGATCGCTTTGTCTGCAAAATACAAGCTAGGGTTTATCAACGGATCAATCCCTAAACCGTTAGAAGGTACTAATCTGAATCTTCTTAGTTCTAGGACTAGATCTTGAATTCGGATTCTAAGGAGATAGCAACAAGTATATTATATTTAGAAACTGCGAGTGAGATTTGGGTGGACCTTCAAGATAAATTTTTCCAAAGCAATGAAAGATCTTTGGGATAATCAATGTGCAAAGACTTTTCACTTAAGGTTTGAAATAATCAATCAAAAACAAGAATGGTCTTCTATGAGTCAATATTTCGCGAAATTGAAAGCTCTTTGGGATGAACTGAGCAATTTTCATCTAGTGTGTTCATGAATAAATTGTGTTTGAAGGGGTATCAAATAGCTTCACACACCAACAACAACATAAAGCCTTTATCCCAATACATGGGGTCGGCTACATGAATCTTTTTTCTCCATTGTGTCATGGTGTTAAGAATCAAATTCTCATTTAAATCTAAAAAAGAAAGGTCATTTCTAATATGTTCTAACTAAGTCTTTTTTAGGTTTACCTCTACGTTTCTTAACATAAGCCAAATCTAATACATCGACTTTCCTAACCAGGTTATCGGAAGTCCGCCGTTTTATGTTACCAAACAATCTAAGATGACTCTCTCTAATCTTAACTTCCACTAGAGCTACTCCAACATTTTCACCTATATGCTCATTTCGTATCATATCTCTAAGAGTAAAGCCAGTCATCAACTTGATCATCCTCATCTCTGCACAATTAACTTAATATCATGCTTCTCTTTTAATGGCCAACATTTTGCACCATAAATCATTACGGGTCTCACCACTATCTTATAGAATTTTCTCTTAAGTTTGAGGGGGACTTTTCTATCACACAACAAGCATAATGCATTCGGCCACTTCAACCATCCAACTTGAATTCTACTAATAATATACATATCTATTTCACCATCACTTTAAACAATAGACCCAAGATATCTAAAACATGTATCAAACAACTTCACACCAAACAAATACATAATGATGTTCTTGATGGGCCTGAATGAATCCTATGCCCAAATATGAGGACAAATCCTATTAATGGATCCATTGCCCCCATTAATCAGGTTTTTGCACTAATTTTGCAAGAAGAAAATCACACAGATTTGTTGGTCTACAACAAGTAGGGTCCGGGAACGGTAATGAAATGACATTCCATGTCAAAAGCAGTAACCCAAATCCAATAAGCCGTCAAACTAACAACAAATACGAATTAACCAAATACGTGATAAAGAAAACATCGAAGAGGTGAAAAACAGCTGCGAGGGAGATTTCTTCAAAACCTTGGACAAGAATCAACACGGTCAACTAATGAATATTTTCATACGACACTTGCAATCTACCACAAAAGTTAAGCAAAATGAAGCTCACTTCGCAGGAAAGTGCTTTTCGTTATCTCTGATCACTCAACTTTTATCTTGTCAACATTGGGTAGTGGATTCAAAGGCTTCAAAATACATTTGCACCAACAAAAATCTTTTCATGAGCATAAGACAAATTTATAACACCAACTTCGTCTTACTTAACAATATGCACATTATTTTTGACACATGTGGAGATGCAAAACTAAATGATAATTCAATTCCGCATAACACTTTGTTCATTCCAGATTTTGGTTTCAACTTATTATTTGTGGGTGCTTTATTAAAAGACAATAAATATATGATTTCATTTTACCAAAAATCATTTTTTCATACAAGAATCGAGAAGCCAGATTTTGATTGGCAAAGGTGACAAGAACAATGACTTGTATATCCTTGACACTACAAAATTATATACAAACTCTTACGATGATAATGTTTCTTTTCACATATGGCACAATCATCTTGGTCATCTATCTAACAAGAGATGGGATAGTCTCAGATTTTTATTGCAATGTAATAAAGATGGTTTAAATAAAAATAAAATTGGTCATATTTGTCCTCTTGCCAAACAATGACAATTGCCATTTGTTTCACATAACATGTCTCAATTAGCTTTTGATTTAATACATTGTGATATTTGGGACCATATTGTGCTTGTGCACACACGACGCATAGGTATTTTCTAACCCTTGTGGATGATTGCACCAGATTCACGACGGTTTTTCTCCTCCAAAATAGTCAGAGGCATCCATGGTCATACAAAGATTCTTTCGATCAATTTCTACACAGTTTAATTGTAAAATAAAAACTTTCAGATCTGACAATGCTAAAGAATTAAAACTTAGAGACCTCTTTAATGAATTGGGAGTTATTGATCAATTTTCTTGCATTAATAGACCTTAACAAAACTCTGTTGTGGAATGCAAACACCAACACCTACTAAATATTGCTAGTTCACTTTACTTTCAACCTAAAGTACCAATTAAATTCTAAAACAAGTGTATTTTGACAGCAACATACATAATAAATAGAATTCTATCTCTCATACTTAGGCATAAGACACCATACGAACTTTTACATCATACAATTGTTGACTACCGACGCTTTTGCATCCACTTTATCAAATCAATGAACAAAATTTGATCATAGAGCTCGTGCTTGCATCTTCATTGGATATTTGCCAAGGATAAAAGGTTATAAATTATATGATTTAAAGAACAAACAAATTTCTATATCTCGAGATGTGATATTTCAAGAAGAACATTTTCTTTCATTCAATCACTGACGCAAACAACCTAGTTGATCCTTTTTCATAATCTGCCATTACCCAATCTCTTAGAAGAAATGCAGAGCAGCCTTCCTACTATCCAAATCGACCATAATACTCACCATACTAAAGATTAACCAAATCAACAAACCAATACTGGAAACTTCACTGTTGGGAAATCAACTAGGAATACTAGGCGCCCCTCCTATCTCCAAGACTTCTATTGTAATCTTCCCCTTGAACGTCAAGAAAATCACATAACCACATCTAATGTCAACACCAGTACAAAAAAAATCTAAATACCTTTTATCATATTATATTTCATATAACCTTTTATCTGATCACCAAAAATATTTTGCTCTTAACATTTCTGCTAACCTCGAACCTCAACACTTCCATCAGGCATATCAACATTCATGAATGGAAAGAGGCCATGAATAAGGAACTTCAAGCCCTAGAACTTAATAAAACATGGTTTATTATTCCATTGCCTAAAGGAAAACATCCCATATGATGCAAATGGACTTTTAAAATAAAATATAACTCAGATGGATTTACTAACAAATATAAAGCTCATTTTGTTGCTCAAGGTTACACACAAAGAGAAGGCATAGATTTCACAGAAACATTTTCCCATGTAGCCAAAAATGGTCACTATAAAAATGCTCTGAGCTTTAGCTGGTAGCCAAAGCTAGTTCCTCACTCAATTGGACATCAATAATTCATTCTTACATGGGGACTTGATGGAAGAAGTTTACATACACAAAATTCAAATTAGAAGGCCTCGGTGATCTCAAATATTTCCTAGAGCTTGAAATAACTCATTATGAAGATGGTATAACTTTATCCCAACGTCACTACACTCTTCAACCCCTTAAGGACAACGGATTACTAGGTTGCAAACCCACAAACACACCTATGGATTCCAGGACTAGCCTTAATACCACTGATGACAAACTTACTTCTGACCCTTCACAATTCCGTAGACTTCTAGGGAGCTTTTATATCTCACATTATGTCGTCCTGATATTACATGTGTTGTACATAAATTGAGACAATTCTTGGCTCATCCTAGAACACCTCACATAAAAGTTGCTAATCATTTGTTAAGATATCTCAAATTAACACCAGGATGTGGATTATTTTTTTATGTAAATTCCTAACATGAGCTTAAAGCTTTTTCAAATGCAAATTGGAGAGAATGCCCAGATACTAGAAAATATATTAGAGGTTTTTGTGTTTTCTTAGGCAGTTCTGTAATATCATGAAAAGCTAAGAAACAAAACACCATATCAAGATCATCAGCCGAGGCAGAATACGAAGCATTGGCAAACAGCAGCAAGTGAACTCATTTGGCTCATCTTGAGGGGGAGCATCAGAATTGTACTCTTCTTTTCTTTTGTTATTTATATTCTAAGGAAGATTTCACCTAAGCATTGTATTTGGTTTAGCTTTCTCACAAATTCCAAAAACTGTAAATGCTTTATATAGAAACTTGAGTACAATGAGTAAGAAATAGTAAAAAATTGGGAAGTTCCTTTTTCCTTCTATTGTTATCGTGTATCTTGCTCAAACGCCCTTTAATGGCAGTTCGTTCTCTCCATTCACCGTGATAAGGCAGAAATAGAGCAAGAAACTAAAAAGTTCTAAAAGGTCTAAAAAATTATCACATACGTTTATTACAAGAATGAATTCAAGAAAATAATCCAATTTAAGGTACTGCACGCTCTACAAGTTGAAAACAGTGAACAAAACAAAGTTTTAAATCAAAAGAAAAAAACTCCTCCACCTGGATCATCAATAACTCGCTAGGAAGCTAAGAAACCAAAAAATAATCAAAGAATAGTTCCCATCGATCCTCTCACAATCTCAAAGACATGAAAGTTACAGTACATAGAGCATGTTGAACGAGAACTCGTCAGCCTCAAAGGAAGCTGCTAAAAGATCAGATTTTTGCAAAAACCCTTTTTTCTTTCAAGAAAGAAGAAATTATGGGAGGAGTTCCAATACCTATTGGAAGACGACGAAGTCAGAAGATTTTAGTCCCTCAAACTCCTCTACTCCTCTTCTCTCCTCTCGCCTGTTTCTCAGCCCCTCGCTACCAATCTGTGACTCGCTAATTGCTTCAGCTTCCCGCCGGCTTTCTCTCTTGCAAAAACTCGGTGATGAGACAGGTCAGGGAGAGGATCCCGTCCAAGCTGTCAAAGATGAACACTGAACATGACATTTCGAGTTCTATCGAATTTCTAATTTGTTTAATATAATTTAAATTGATTTTAAATAAATATTTTAAAAATATATTTCAAAATATTTTTATATAAAATATATAAAAAATACATTTTCAAATTTATAAATTTCTTTTAAGATAAACGGGTTTGTTTGATACAATTTTTTTTTTTTTAATTTTAAGATCATAACTAAATTTCTTTTTAACAATTATTTTTTCGTTACTTTTCTAAATTTTTTTATGGCACAAATTTATTTTACCTTATATTTAAAAAAAATTATTTTGTTCACAATAATTTTATAATTATTTTAACCAATAACTATTATTATATGAGATATATCCGAATATTAGGAACATGCAATCATATAAAAAGTAACTCTGTTGAAATATATAGCATTGCGCTATCAAAATAATTTTTCCTCTTTAAAGCCCATGGGCCCAAGATTTCTTTCCGCGGAATTCAAGGGCTGGCCTTTCCACGATGGAGGAAAGATATTTCAGTTTAGTCCAAAATAATTATTTAATTATAATAATTTTTCTTAATACCTTCCAAATTATATCAATTTGCTGCTATACTATTTTAGTTTTGATAATTATAAATCTTATTTCTATATTTAAAATTTACCGAAATAACTATGTTAAATATATCATGGAAACTAACTCATATATATATATTATGGAAACTAACTTATATATTTAGTTTGAATGTATAAATAATTATGATGTGTCTGATTTTATATATCAGACCCTTAAAAAATAAATTAGAAATTCTATCTAAATAGTGTAATTATCTAAATGCTGTGCAAAAATAATTATTAAAGCTGATAGGGTTGTAAATAAATTGAGTTTAACTTGATTTCTTATATTTTGAAAGATAATTCAAAATTTTCAAATATGTTAAAACTTATATATTAATTTCTTGTATTAAATTTGAGCTATAATCAAGCCTTAATCAAACATAATTAAATATATGTATGATATTAATTATTTAATAAAAATATTTTAATGAAAAAAATATATTAATTTTATCAATATTTTCCTAATTCACTCTTCATTATCTTCACATATTTATGAATAATAAAATTGTTATTATTTTTATTTTTTATTTGTCACTATTTTTAATATCATAACTGTTTATAAATATAAATAAGAATCGTAATCTACTTTTTAACTATTTGCTAAAATTTGTATCATACTTAAAGCATATAATATATAAAAATTTTGATATTATAATTAAATAAAATAAGTTATCAAATAAATAATCTATGATTATCATTAAAATGAAATTCATCCTTCGTACATTTAACTGATTCTG
>NW_021319405.1:60465-68910 GCF_001605985.2 Dendrobium catenatum
AACTATCAACAAGATTTTTGTCCATCAACAAAAATACATATTAGCAAACTTAAATAAAAGAATGAGTAATTATATAAATTTGTTCATCTATATGTCGAGCTCCTATATATATATATATATATATATGAAAAGGAATTTTATTAAGAAAGTTTGAACAGATCAAATGTGATCAATTCAATTTAATGAATCCAAAATTTTAGAAATTTTTGTATAAAATTTATAAGAAATTTGTTATAATTAAATATAGCCTAACAAATTTAAAAAAATAAAAAGTAAAAAATCTTTTGATTGTTCAAGCAAAATACATGGCCAAGGTGAGCTGTGTACTATGCTAGTGTTTGATATTGTTTTGTCAATTCGGTTCAAAATGCAGAGAGAACATAGAGGTGGTAATAGGATTATAGCTTGTCTTTATCTGAGGAATGATATCCATATATGTTTGACCATTATTGATCAATCAATTATAGATAAATGAATGCAATTCTTGTCAAATCATTAGAAATTATATTTGGGTTAATTACATAAACACCCATAAATTATCTCACAATTAGTAAAAATCATGTTAGAATTTCTTGATTCAATTAATATTTGAATAAGTTTGAAATTTGCTGAATTTATTTTGAGATTCGTGTAATACAAATTCTTTATATATGGCACTAATTTTAAAGTAAATCTAATGAATTTCAAGCTCATCCTAATATAATTTATATCAGAATATCCAAACAATTTTTTTTTCATTTATCTATTTCAATAAATGATGAGAAAAATCCTATTAGATTTAGATGGGACTTTGGATGATTCCCATATATTTTAGTTTTGACTTTTGGATGTGAAATATGTCAAATCAAAATAAAGTTCAAAATGAATAACACTAAGCATGAATGAAAGGTTCTTTTGGCACTAAGACATATTGTTATTAGAGACGGTGATTTGACCATTATGATCTATATCATATAATGGCTTTAATAGAATACACTTATCATGCATTGACTTTAATAAATATCATGATCTGTACCATACGCTCACAATAATCGGTGGTATGTATGCAGTTAAATTGACGAATTAGCATTTAGTTCTAGAATTACAAAAAAGACTTTCGTAATTTGAAGATTATATGTTATTCTACTTTAGAGGATGTGCTAATATCAATATTGTCCGTTGTGTTATTCGCTAGGGAGGAGTCATTAAAACATTGCCATATTATCTTTTGTATTCATTGGGATTACTTTGAAGATAGGATTAAATCCTAACATAGGTGAATTGAGGCAAACTTATGCTTAAAATGGATCAAGAGTTACATGATTGAATTTTTTCTAACTAAATCAAGTCTTCTCTTTATTGGCCAATTAACCTTTGTGAATTATATATCAATTGGGAGGAGATAATTTATTAACCCCTCTTAAGGTACTCAAAAGAGATATGAATGAGAGGTTGTTGAAGTTGCTAAGCCATAGTAAGAAATATGAATGCTCGCAACTCGATCTGAGAGCCTTCCTATAACAATCATTATTTAATAGAGTATGGATGCTATATTTAGGTAAAGAGATTATGAGAATCCCAAAGAGAATGAACTACATAATACTAAGGAATTGATACTAAAAATTGTAGTCACTATATGAAGTTACTACTCACCCTCTTTCTAAATAATAAGAAAAAAATCAACGGTGATGAGAAGACACGCTCGCTATGGAGCCAATTACAATCACTGCTCCTTTCGATTAGCAAAGCTCATCCTTCAACTATCCTTGTAAGCTCACGGCTCCTTTTGGTCATCTAAGCTCATCCTTCAACTACCCTTGTAAGCTCCTAATGTTGTGTGAAGCCTAAAGTGGCCAATTAGTGTCTACTCCACCCTCCAAGATTCCTTTGATGCACAGAAATGCAATACTAGAACGTCATACAAAAGTAAGATTATATTCATTGATATTTTGTTGGGCCCACACTCAATGAAGAGTATTTAACTTGATTGATTGATAATTTGAATATAAAAAATACAAGTTGAAAAATGATAATAATGAAAGTTATGAAAATGATAGTAATGAAAATTATGTTATCTTAAGCAAAATCTCTATTCATAAAATTATGAAGAAAAGAACAAAAAGCTTATAAATAATCAAATTATCGAAGAGTTAATGTAATTTTTAATACATTGGATAACCTCCATAGATGATTTTCATCATGAAGCTTTGTGACCTTTCATGGGAGTCTTCTCCATGGATTATGCAGTCACTCACTCAAGAGGACTTTTGTTTGAGAGAAACAAAATATAAGTGAAAGCACAAAGTGGCAAGAGCACAAAATATATGAAACAAGATCTAATATTTATAATTTTGATGAAGGAAACCCTATATTTTTTTTTTGGGAAAAAAACAGCCAAAATTGGGGGGGGGGGGGGGGGGGATCGACTGCTTTGTACACTTTAAATATAATTTTAAAATCCAATAAGGTATATGGGGTTTCTAAAATAATTTAAGGTAATTCTAAGGGCTATTGAATAAAAAACTTTTAAAGAAAAGATAGAGGATAGCTAACTTATGGAGGAGAAAGAAAGTGAAATTTGAATCAAATAAGGTGAGATGGATGTCAAAGCCAAGATGAGACCAACATTCAGCACCATAAAGTATTGCAGGTATCACCACCATCTTATAGAATTTTTCCTTAGTTTGAGGGGGACTTTTCTATCGCACAATAAGCCCGATGCATTCCTTCACTTCAACCATCTAAGTTGAATTCTGATGATAATAAAGATTATATTAAGAAAATGACATAACTAGTCTAAGCCATCGATAATCCAAGCACTCTTTATCTCATATGCATGAGAACTTCTTTATGAAGTCTAGAGTGGAAGTGTGAATGGGGATAAGAAAATATTTGTCATACTAACATGTGAAACTAAGAATAAGCTACCAACAAAAGAATTAAGCATAATGACTCAAATGTCACTTTGCAAATTAGAACTATCTATAAAGAGTA
The DNA here is from genome assembly GCF_001605985.2 of Dendrobium catenatum. NCBI lineage: Eukaryota > Viridiplantae > Streptophyta > Magnoliopsida > Asparagales > Orchidaceae > Dendrobium > Dendrobium catenatum. The sequence continues at coordinate 63,439 of NW_021319405.1, forward strand.
TATATGTCTTAAGGGCTTGTCCATGATCTCAAGTTAAGTATGTCAGGATAAATACGAGAGATATTTCAACTTTCATAAAGAGATCCACTTCCAAAACATTTGTTTTTCTCATGATTTCATAAGATTTAAGTTATTAGTCGTTAATTTTTTAAGAGTTCCAATAAGATACCTCGGGTCTAACTCTCATGAGAATCATGCATCCCTTGTTATGTTTTATTAATCACATATGTGAATCAATGTGAATTTTATACTTTTAATAGTCACTATGAGATCAAATTGGAAGCAAGAAAATTAACCCCGAAAAATGGACTGGCTACGTCTCAAAATACATGACAAACAACTCATACATACCAATATCCCACAACATAAGACCAAAAAACTAATTAAAAAAAAGTAAAAAATACATGAATTAGTAGATTCTTAATTACATATACTCTAACTTTTTTGGATTTTTTAAAAGAAGGATCATGATGTTTAATTTAAATTAGGAATATGAACATAGTATTTAAAAAATTAAAAAGAATCAAATTACCCAAACAGAATGGTGCATTCCATTGAATTCACCAAACTAAATATTTTGACGCATTGCTACAGTACTTTTATAATTTAGTTCAACTGACTGAGGTGAATGCACCAATTGATTTGGCGCATTCTAAAGAATGTGTCATTTTGTTTGGATAGTTTTTTTTTTTTTTAATTTTTTTAATACTCTGCTCTTATTCCTAATTTAAATTAAGCACAAAGCTCCTTCTTAAAAAAATCCAAAAAATTTTGAGCTGATTAAATTAATCTTCAAAATGTATCATTTACCATCCCCTCATTTAGGGGCAAAAATATAATAATGACTTCTTGAAAATGAAGAACAAGTTGGGTCATATATGGCTTAATACATTCGATGCAAATCTCAATCAAATTTCTTTGGAAACAGATTTAATCATGTTCCACATGTGATATCTTTATGAAGTCTTTTTCTAGTAAGTCATCAAAGATATTTTTGTGTACTATCATTTGCTCTTAGACCATCTCCAATCGAAAACCTCATTTTTCACTTCAAAATAGCGTGAAACTAAAAAAAAAAAAAAAATGCCATGATTCATCCAATCTAACTCCAAATTTGCGAAGGTAACCTTCTTACTTCTTTTCGCGCGATTCTTCGGCAAGTTAGGTAGACACAGAAAAATAGCGGGGATGAACAATGCAATGCTAATATTGGCATCCCACTGTTCACCCGCAAACAAATAGCGCAATTTTTACCGTTCCGTTGGAGCTATGCAGCAACGTCATTCAAGCATTTGGAGTTCGACTGGAGTGTCCTTATAGCTTAGTCATCAATGATGATTTTGGGTACCATCATTTTTTTATGAAATCCAATTCGGCATCACAGAATTCAAACCACAAACCATGGCCAGAGCACTTCAAAAATTAGTTTTTTTCAATTCGGGACTTTTTGGGCTTCTGAATTGAATGATTATGATGTTTACATGAATCGGATTAACCCAATCTAAACAAAATTAGTTACTAATTAAATTGTTATTAATTACTAATTTATATTTGATCACACAGAAATTTTATGGTCCCCCTAATAGAATAGTTTTTTTAGAAGAACAACCAGTCTAGCTCTCAGTATCAGATTCAATATTACTCGGACAATTTTTTATCACCATGAATATTGAGATAATATTTGAAGTTAAATTTATGACCATTGAAATTTTAATTTTAGTAAACTTATACTCGAATTGGACGTATCAATAAGGCAAATCCAGCGACACTATATATGACCGAATTTGAGTCCAAATAATTTAAATCAAGCATTTGAAGCATATTTGAAAAGTTTTTAACATTAATTGAAGGATCAAATGATCTTTAAACCTTACATAGGGGTGTCAAAATGGTTCGACGGGTTGGATTCGAGTCCAACCCGAGTTGACCTGGGTTCAAATGGGCTGACCTGGTTTTGAAAATGGGTTAGGATTGTCAACCTGGACCCGACTTGTGTTGGCTATCGGGTTGACCCGACTTGACCCGTGCGGCTTAGGGTTCACACGCATTCGCGCGCTACAGTATCCAGACAACCAGGCGACATCAACGACGAGACAACTCGACCAAACGGGATACTCATTTGCACGTGCTATAGGATGGGACAACATCGAAATTGGTCTAAACTCTGGCAACACATGGATGAGATGACGTCGAGTCGTTGACGACTCGACCAGACATAGCGGTGAAGCCAGCTTTGGGCACACGACACAGCGGCAGCCGGCAGTGTGGGTTTGTGTGGGTCTGGCGGCCACAGGACGACGCCATGAGATGACTCGACCAGATGCGACCATGGGATGACGAAGACGATGAGCAAATATTCCCGAGTCAAACCAGGTTGGTTTCGAATTTATGGGTCAACTTGATCCCGACCCGATTTGTAATCCCTAAAGTGGGAACCATAAAACTATTCTCAATTATGAAATCTCTTATTATTCAATTGTGATAACCAGCGGATCATTGTACTTATAATTATATATTGGATTATTATAAGGGTCAAGCTCCATTATTCTTTCTTTTTTAAAGTTTTTCATATAAAAAATTTTGATCCCCTACAACTTCTATTTATATGTGCTCAATCTCTATATAAAGTTAAGATATTTAACATAAAATTCTAACACCACAAAATTTTCTAGTTTATTTATTTTTATAATATATACAATATTTAAATCATAAATTTGGTCAAAACTTTCAAAGTCCTTATCAATCAAATCAAATGGCATCCACTTCTTAATTTTGTCTATTTGTTTAGCGAACTATTAAGAATTAGGTAAATCTAGAATTCTTAGATCAGCAAAGCATGCGTTAGAATGGATTAATCCATTAAAGCTAACAATAAACTAGTACCATTAAATTCTATAAACTTTTTAAATTAGGTAAAACACCATCAACTAGCTTAGTCACCAATTATTTATTGATGAGAGAGTATTAATTATTCTGTGCGGACGTCAAATTCTCAAGAAAAAATCAAAAAAACAAACACAAACATTCAATCATACAGTTTTAAATAGAGATATGAATCAAAAGAGTCCTTTGACTCTTAACGAAAGATCAAAATGATCATCAACTACTTAAAAATCACATTTTGCTCATTTGACTTTTTACATATGAACATAAATGATCACAATGAATGACAAATTTAGGTCTCGTCTGTTATTTGTATGTGCCATAAATGATTTTTAGAGAATTGTGTTTTTGTATATATAGTTTTTAAGAGCTTTCTGATTTTAACTTCTTCGTTAGAAAAGTCCGTTCCCTTAAACAACAGTTTAAAACTATCTTTTAGGATAGGTACAGAATAATCAAACCTGCAGAGACAACATTCTTGCCGCTTCTTAAAGTAGCTTTTTAATACAAAAATTTTAATTTTTAAACTAGAATGATATAAATTTTTAAATAATTAAATATAAGTATTTTAAAATATTAAATTAACTTTAATCTGAAATATTTTAAGTCACTTTTTCTCAATGAGAACAAAATAAGTCTTAGAAAAAAAATATATAAGAATTCTCAATATTGTATTATGATATGGTCTAAGAGTTTTAGGTATGTTTGGTTGTAGTTTTTTATTGCTTTAAATTTCATATTACAATTATAGCTCTGTTTAGCTATTGTTTTTTAATAATTTTTTCGTAATTTTCTTAGAAGTTTTATAACGAAAAGTTATTTTTTTTACAATAAGAGTTATTAATATATTGATAATTTTAAAAAATAAGTTTTTAATTATATATATATTACTCATACCAATTTTTTGCAAAATTTATTTTTCTTAAAATATTTCACAATCAATTTCATAAAATACTGTTATATGACCTCCCCAAACAAAACCTATTGCATGGCTTAGATTGTAAGAGCTTAAATTGATAAAAAAATATTATATTTTTAGGAGACATTTGTTGATTAGTTTGAGGACTTGAATAGAATTTTTTATTAACAACATAGGACCGCTTGTGGGTTTTATCAAAAAAAAAAAAATAAAAAAAAAACTAATTGATAAAAAATTGATTAATCTGATTTATTAAAATATTAAAGTCTCACATAAGAGGATTTATTTTATTATTATAATTTTAAGGAAGAGAATGGAAAATCATCAAAACACCTATGATCTTAGCTGCTTTTTGGTGTGTAGTGACTGTGGGGCCCAAATGATGGCACATCTCACTAATTACCTAAACGAACGATGACGTTAATGGACTTTAGTGACACAAGAAATATTGACGAGATCCAATTGGTATTAGAATTGTTTTCAAGCTATTTATATTTACATTTGTGCCTACTAACATAGAAAAGTGAAATGCTATTATATGAAAAAAAACTATGTAACATATTTGGAAATTTAATTGCATGTTCCTTTTGGTACTGTTAAAGCTAAATTAAAAGCGCACAGTTTTTTTTTAATGAGAATTAATGTTGAGAGTAGGCTGTCTAAATTGATTTCGGGTTAGGATCGGGTCTAACCCGAACTACCCTGACAACTTTTTTACCCGATACTCGTTTTTGCAAACGGGTATAGTTTTTGGACTTGAACACAAACCCGCTTTGGGTATGTTTTTCAAAATATTTTTATTTAATATGAATTTAATTAAACTCTAAATTGAATTGCAAGTAAGAATTTACTTCAATCAATTTAAATAAATCAAGCTTATTCGTTTGGGCAACATGTTTATTATTTTTTGGAAATAACATTTACTTATTTTCATAACAATCTTCTAAAACCTCATAAATCAAATTAAAAATAGGTGTTAAATCTGCGTTGATTTCGGTTTCGGGTCAACCCGAACCAACACTAGTTTACAAACGGGTCGAAATCCCCTAAACCGAACCCAATATTCAAGTTCGATTTGACCCGAACCCTAAAATTTACTTTTTGGGTCATGTAAATATTGACACCCCTAAATGAGAGTCATAGATATTACAAAATAAAAAATAATATGTTTTTATGTACTCATTCATGAGAATAGAGTTTTTAATGTAAAACATTTTTAAAAATAATATATTTATATATTAGATAACTAAAAATTATTACTTACAAAATACTAAATTCTTTAAATAGTATAAAAAACATCATCTTTCTCAATCTCTTTGTTATCATATCGTAGATGTATGTGCTGCAGATCTCATTAATGCACTTATTAAGAAGATCTTATCGTGAATTCTCAACTCTATTCTTTCTCGATGTTCGCATCTCTAGTCATTTTGATGTCCTTTACATCAATATCCTAACATAAATTTCGCACCTCTTTTTGTTGGTGATGACTTCTTCGACATTCAAATGTCACTAATCTAATCAGTACGTACCATTCTATCAATGAGATCCTAACATTAATCTCTCCTCTCTCGTCATTGTCCATAATTTTAGGAAGCGAGAAATAATGTCATTAGCAAAGTATTCATACTGATAGTATATATAATATATATTATAATATATATATAATA
>NW_021319405.1:69336-82008 GCF_001605985.2 Dendrobium catenatum
TATATATATATATATATATATATATATATTATTGTGACAAACCCTACATTAAGATATGGGCATATGAGATTAAGGTTTCGTTTGGGACGGCTTTCTTACTGCTTTTTAAAGCAATTTTTTTTGTATAAAAAATTTAATTTTTGTACTAAAATGCTGATTTAAGAAGCAGTAAAAAAGTTATCCTAAATGAAACCTAATATTATCTCTATTAAATATTAAGTTTGTACTTTTTTTTTACAATGGTCATACTAAAAAAGTTCACTACATTTTTCACAAGGGTTTTTCCCCAACGCGCCTTCGTTTCACCCCCCTGTACGGTAGCTTTGGCTGTCATGGCCCTCATATGTTTCACATTCAGGGAAATCCTCCTTTCTTCTCTCTTTGTTTTCTTTCATTTTTTGTATGATTTTGTAGTCGGCTTCCTGATTTGTCCACCTTTGGCCATCTGGCTGGATGGCGATAAATCGAGTGAAAGATCCAGACTTTTTGGATGGGCATTCGAATTCTCGCTCTTTCTTGAGTCCCTTTCTGGGGCTTCCCCTGTGGTAGAGTTTCCCGATCAGCCGATCTTAAAACCTCTACTCATCGTCTCTTACCTTCCCTATGGATTTCAGAGGAGGAGTTTCTTGCTTTGGTGGCATCATTTGAGTTTTTGTTGGTTGGAACATTTCCCGGCCACAAACCTTCAATAGATGCTATTCGTAGTTTTCTCAACCTTAAGCTCATTGGTACTTTTTCAGTTACTTTGCAGATCCCTGCATTTGGTACCCATACCCACACCCACCCACGTACCCACCCATATCCAATGGGCATGTGTGGGTATGGGTACGCCCATAGCCTCGTGGGTGAGTATGGGTGGGGTACTCAACATCAGAGGAGAACTGATTTACATTACTAATCATCTTATACATGCAGTATATTATAATAATCCTTATTACGCAGTGCGCAACACTGAACCGCGTCATGACCATGATAAATTTTGATATGTAGCTTGAAAGTTTGCAGTCAGAGAAAATGGCAAAAAACCTCAAGGCCATTATTATATGGCAGACTGCATTCAATAAGTGTGGAAAGTAGGTGGGTGTGGGTGGGTATGACATCCGGAAAGTCACCATATATGGGTGTGGGTGGGCAAAGCCCACCAGTGCAGAGCGTGGGTACCCAATGGGTACCCAACCAGGACCCCACCATACAGAGCTCTATTACTTTGTGAAATCCTAAGCATGTGTTGATTAAGTTGGCTAAGGATGACTATAGCCGTGTCTTCTCTCATCATTCTTATTTCGTGAACAACTATTTTATAAAATTATCTAAGTGGTCTCACTTTTTAACATTAATGTTGAATATCTCATGATATCGATTTGGGTTTCATTTACTAACTTGCGTCTCATCTCTTCTCTCCCCATATTCTTCACGGTATTTGATCGTTGTTTGGCAGGACATCAAAAACTGATATGCGATTAGTTCACGGCCTTCTGTTGCTCGCATTCTTTTTGAGTTAGACATCAACAAACTCTATCTTGATAGAGTTTTTCTTGGTTCTGATAAGTTCGAGTATGTCCAACTTGTGGAAATGGAGGATTTTCCTCCATTTTGTGTTCATTGCATGTCTCTTGGCCATTCGGATTTGGATTGTCCTATTTTGCATCCTCCTCTTATTGTGAATTCTGTGAATGTTAAATTTTGCCCTAATAAGGCTTGCATCAATGTTGTTGTCGGTCAGGTTGATGAAGAAATTCGTAATATCATGGCTAATCCAACGACTAATGTCTTACATATGGCTATGTCTTGTGAAAATAGAGAAGGTGTTAATGGTGTTATGGGTTTCAATACTTGTATGGTGAACCTTATAGCTAGTCCCACCTTATCCCCTTGTTCTAATGATGGTGAAGGTGTTGATGTTGAATTTGTTATTATTGATTTTGGTTTAAATTATGTTCCTAATGATTGTGATGGGGTTTCTAACACAATCATGTTGGATCATGGGGAGTGTCGAGCTAACAAATTATGGGGAATCTGGATTTTGTCGTGGCTATTGAGACTGGCATTTCTATAGTTGTGGTTGCTTTAAACTTGATTTATGAGTATATTATTGAAAACCATAATATGTTTAAGGTTTATTGTCCTTCTTATGTTGATGTTTTTAATATGGAACATATGAATAACATTGGTGTTTGTGCTGGTGTTGTTAAATTGTGGATGTTGGTAATGGTTTGGCTACTATGATTCCTGATACTATTGTGTTGTCACCTTTGGGTCTTGTGGATATAAATGAGAAAGTGCCTCTTATAGATGTTCATATTTCTGTTGTATTTAATGATGTTTTGTTAGCGCAATTGGCTATTAAATTAATGGATAATGGTGTGTCTCAAAGTCATTGGTTAGCTGATTTTGATTCTTCCGCTAATTGGGATGTTGGGGAGGAAATTGATGGGTAAGGGGATGATTATCTAGAAAACATGGCTTAAATGTTATTTGAATCGCTGAAGAATATTTTTTCAAGAATTTTGCTAAATGTAGACAGAGAAAATCCAAAAAAAAAAAAAAATATTCTATTTGGATCTTTTTTTCCTTACTATGTTAGTGGGTCCTTGTTTCTCTTTGGATTGGTTGTGCTAGTTCTGTTATTGGCTGTTGGAGCTGGGCTGATTAGTTGGTTGTGTCTTTTAGTTTGTTTAGTGCTTCTATTTGTCATTGGTTGTTTGGGGGTTCGTATGATTTGAGCCAAATGTTGGGGGTTAGTTGGTGTTGTGGCTTGGTTGCTTTGTGTGATTTGTCTTGGGAGCTGGTTTTTGTTTTGTGGGCTTTGTTATCCTTGGCTCTTCTTGGCTTATTGTTGGGTTTGCTGACTTCCTTTGTCTTGCAGGTACCTGGTTGGTGGTTCATGTGACTGTAATTCTACTGGTAAAGGTTCTTCCTGCTGCTTCCTTGAGTCGACTTGAACTTCTTTTCTCTAGAGAATCCGTTCGGCTTTGCCCTCTCTTACTGGTTTTGGTTGTTTTTGTTGAATTCTTCTTCTTTTACTTTTTTATTGTAATAGGTAGAACTAATAGCTCGTAGATTTTACTTTAAATGTTGTATTTTTAGAGAGCTTTTGGTTCTTTAAAGACTTGTAATTTTCTATTTAAATTAACACATATAGCCCTATGTGAGTTTTATCAAACAAAAAAAACATTTGTACTATTTTTGTTATAATAACTTGCAGAGCTCTAAGTTAAATATGATAAATAATAATATTAGATGAATTCTTCTTTTTTTTTTTATCAAATGATAAAGCATTATACTTTATATAAACTATAATTCCTTGTCAGGTGGTAATGCACTAAACATAACAATTGGTAAGTGAAATTAATAATGATATAGAATCATAGAAATGAAGAATGCAAAAGTAATGTAAAATATGATTGATTAGTACATAAAATATATAACATATGTTCAATAACTTTCTATTAAGTGCTTAAGAAGTGCCTAACAACTTTTGGAGAAGTAAATACAAAATTTAAGGCTTATTTTAATAAAATTAAAAGGCATGATATGTAATTTGGCGTGTTTGGCATGATCAATTTCTGAAGCGTCAAAGTGGCATGTTGTGGGCTAGCTCGGGCTCACGGGTGGACTAATCATCCGCTTGTTGGGTGGATTCGGATTGGACCTCTTGTTGAGTGGATGCGTATTGGACCACTTTTGACTTTGATGGATTTGTCTTATTGAGATGTTTAACTAGAATAAAAATTTACTAAAATCAACGTTCAGATCGATAATCCTGAATTTAATTTAAAAAAAAAATCAATTATAATTTCATCAAAATTAGTACTTGATCGAGTTGATTTTATGATGATGTATCAATTGTGATCTTTTTTCTATGCTTTTTTTATTAATTCATGTTAACATATATGATTAATATGATACACATTTTATGATCTCCTACTTTACAGTATTACGTATAAAACTATATCTTGCTCTTATATAGTGTTTTCAGTTGAATTTAAGAAAATGATAATTATAATTATTAGAATTATTTTAATAATTATATTTTCACTCTAAAATACACTTCCAAATTAAATTTTTGGGATAAAATATTTTGATTATTTATAAGATATTCAATTTCAAATAACAATAAAGCTTAAATTAAACATTCAAAAAATATAAATAGGAAAGGTTGAATTTGCGAGAACCTCTAAACTATTTGGTATAGCCATTTGATTAAAATCTTTAGGCCAAAAATTGAAAATTGATCTATGCTACAACTGTCTGGTCAAAACCGGACCTGTTCATCAGTACAGAAGTAGTTTTTGGATGAGACCTATACAAAACATAGGACTGATTAATAGTTGAAATATTCGGCCCAAAAACTGCTAAATATGATCTTCAATAAACTTATATGTAGCAAGAAAACATAATAATGGATTGAAATTTGATGGGCCAAGGAGAGAGAGATTATTACGTATGGAGTTCAGATCGAAGCTTTGTCCGGTTTTTGTAAGTGTGAATAGTAAAAACGTAGTGGTGAATAATAATTATGTTTTTAATGCTCACACTCACAAAAATCGGACGGTTCTCCCGTCCGGACTCTGCATATAATAATCTCTCCAAAGAAGGAACATAAACTTAAAATAACACTTCACTTTGTTTTTTTTTTTTTTGCTTTTACAATATTTTAAATTAAAGTCATTGCCAGGGTCCGATCCACCACAAATGTCCGGAGAATTCAAACCACAATCCGAGAAATGGGATTCCGATTCAAACTCAGACAACCCATTCAACCAATCCATATGGTTCCTCATATCAAAACCAGAGCTTTCCCCCAAATGACTGCCCAAAGTATGTGGATTTGTCAATTTTACAGGGACATCAATAAAATTGCTGGATAACACAGGAATTTCTATCAAGCTTTCCACTAGCACTCCATCAGCATTATTATCCACATTACTCATCTGATTGCAACCAGCCTCAACATCTGGCGGAAGAAGGACAGCCTCAGCCACAACAGGAGACACATCACCAGAAATTGGAACATTCAAATCACTAGGCTGCACAGCCTCATTAAACACCAAAGAATTCGAGAGAATAGGAGCAACCCGACACACAGAATCCTCACAATGGGGCAAAGAGTTAACCGACATTCCCGCACTACTAGCAGGAGGCAGAATAGGTGGAAGAAAAGGTAAGGCATTAGGAGATAACACCTTCGAAACAAAGTCAGAATTAACACCCCCAACCTCCAGCACTTCATTAACCTCCCTAGCTAATCCCGGGTCCACCAGAGCAGACACAACATTGGCCTTTTGAGCATCATTAACCGAATCTACAATAACAAGAGCCTCATTTGTAGCACACGGTTCAACAATTTTGGGTTTAACAGAAGATACCAAATCACCATTTTTAAAACGACATTCACCCACAGCATGACCAATACAACGACAAACACCGCAAAAAATAGTGAATTCATCCATTACAACTTGTTGGATATAGCCGAGTTTTTCAGAACCAACCCATATACGATCAGGGTAAGATTTGGTAGTATCAAGTTCAACTAAAACCCGAGCTAAAGAAGGTCTAGAACCCAAAGAAGTGGCAGTATCAATTTTTAAAGGCTTGCCAAAAATGGACGCCAAACCATGAAGGATTTTAGGTGAATATAGATGTGTCCGCAAAGAAGGGAAAGAAACCCAGATTGGGATCTCCGGCGATTCCGCCCCGATATCAACAGTAGGAGACCATTTAGTAAGTTTCATATAGTAATTAAAGACCAGATACGATCTATGACAGAAAATGCGGCAATAATCAAGATCGTTCTCCACTTTGATTAAAACATGGGACGGATTAAGCAAGGTAACCAAAACATCATCATTGAGCTTGAGGTTGAAAAAAAATTTCCGTATAGAATCAAGAGACGGTCGCTTAGTAGGAAAAAAGCCAACTAAAGCAAATTGAAAAGGCACAGCCAAAGCCTTTTTTTCAATATCCGAAATCCAAAGGGAGGGCATACCACGAAAAGAAGAAACCCTAAGTTTAGGAAAATCATTACTAGCAGAGGATCCCGAAAGCACTTGAAGAAAGGAGCGAGAAGGATTCGAAATCCCTAAAAAACCATGGTCCGCAAGCTTTGGAGCCATCCGGCAATCACCGGAGAAAAAGCACTAGCAAAATACCAGAAACAAAGACTAGAGAAAGGGAGAGAAAACTTCCCTGGAAGCAAGAAGACCGCCAGCCTTACCGGAAAGCGGCGCGGTGCCGCGAGGGAAAACCCTAGCAGAGCGAAAAGAGGAAAGCAAAAAGTTATTCAATCGAACCTCTAAACTATTTGTTATAGCCATTTGAATAAAATCTTGAGGCCAAAAATTGAAAATTGATCTATGCTACAACTGTCTGGTCAAAACCGGACCTGTTCATCGGTACAAAAGTAGTTTTTGGATGGGACCTATACAAAACATAGGACTGATTAACAATTGAAATATTCGGTCCAAAATTAAACTGCTAAATATGATCTTCAATAAACTTATAAGTAGCAAGAAAACATAATAATGGATTGAAATTTGATGGGCTAAGGAGAGAGATTATTACGTGCGAAGTCCGAATCGAAGTTGTGTCCGGTTTTGGTGAGTGTGAATAGTAAAAACGTAGTGGTGAACAATAATTGTGTTTTTAATGCTCACACTTACAAAAATCGGACGGTTCTCCTGTTCGGACTCCGCATGTAATAATCTCTCAAAATAACTTTATAAAGTAGAAAGTCATAATATCCTGAAATGGAAAGGATATATAGGCTTAGACTACCAACAACAACAACAACAAAATCACGACTTTGTCCCCCTATGTGGGATCAGCTATATGAATCTTTTTTCTTCATTGTGTCGTGTTAAAAGTTAAATTCTTGTTTAAATTTAATAAAGAAATATCTTTTCTAATATTTTCTATCCAAATCTTTTTAGATCTGTCTGTACCTTTCTTAATATAAGTCATATCTAATACCTCTACTTTCTTAATTGGGTCATCGAAAGGCCGTCGTTTTATATGACCAAAGCATCTAAGGCGACTCTCTCTAATCTTATCTTCCATTGGAGCTACTCCAACTTTTTTAAGCATGTGATTTCATATCCTGTCTCTAAGGGTAAATCACTTATCCACATGAGCATCCTCATCTCTACAACATTAGGCTTAGACAACCATAATTTAAAATTAGTATTGAAGGTTTTTTTTTTTCAAACCAAGTGTTAAAATGCAGGGAATTTGGATCTCCTATTGAAAGAATTTTAACTTGGCATGTTAGACAAGCTTTGCAAAATTTAAGGCAGTTTTATAAGGATGTATCCTTCCAACCTATTTCTATAGCAGTAAAAAAAAAAGTCGTTGCTATAGTGGCAGACAAGGTATTTTTGCACCATTGTGGAAGAAAATTGAGTTGATAGTAAAAAAGACGAATTTTGTGATGAAACTTATGCCACAAGTTAGACAAAAGGCCCAGAATCGTCTCTCTCTCTCTCTCTCTCCCTCCCTCCTATATGACGATCAGATGTTCCACTTGTTACGGTGAAGGTTGTCAAGCTACAAGAGAATGTCATTAATTTTGCTACAAGCAAGAGCAAAATCAATATAGGAAAATTAACATTTACCGGCGGTCAAATAACAGCCGGAATTATTGGCGGTTAAACCGGCTGTTGGAACGCCGGTATTAACCGTCAATCGCCAGAAATGACGGCGGTAAAATAACCCCCGGGGAGGCCATTGGTTCTGCTGTTTTCACATCGCCTAATTTAGCGGCGGCTTAGTCGTACTCGGTGTTAAGTATTTTTTTTTTTCCGGTGGTCGAAAACCGCCGGATAACCGCCAAAAACTGTTCTAAAATTGGACAACACCCGATCCTTCCTCATTTATTCGCGTATACTTTTTCTCTAGAATCTCGCGCTCGCGATCACCTCCGACTGCCTCTGCAGGAATCCGGTCGCCGATGCCCTAACTCTGGCTGACGATCTCGCCCTCACCCGCCGGTATTTAGTTTCCGAAGCCGTTTTTTCCGGCGGCATTAAAACCGTCGTAGAACCGCCGAAAATTTGCAAAACCGCTGAAAAAAGCTCAATTTCCGCCGGAAATGGGTGATTTTCCTGTAGTGTGAATTTTTTTTTTTCTTTTACTAAACTTTTTAATATTAATGTGTCATGCTTTAAAATTGTGGGAGAGAGTTATGGAGCATAGATTACGGCGTGATGCTAATGTTTCACAAAATTAATTTGAATTCATGCAAGGTAGGTCAACAATGGAAGCTATACATTTTTTTTATTATGTTTGATGGATAAGTATATAGAGAATAAGGAGGATCTGCACATGATATTTATTGATTTAATGAAATTATATGATAAAGTCAAGAGAAGCGCTATGGAGAGTTATAGAAAAGAAATGGGTTAATAATGCTTATATTCAAGTCATTACGGATATGTATACAAGAGTTATTACTTGTATTTAGAAAGAAGGTGGTTTGACCAAATATTTTTCTACTTTAGTTGGATTACGTCAAGGATTGGCTTAAGTATATATCTTTTTGCTTTAGTCATGAATGTTCTCACTAGAAATTTGCAAGAGGTTGTACCCTGGTGTATGCTTTTTGTTGAAAATATTTTTCTAGTTAAAAAGACGAGAGAAAAAGTTGAAGGCAAACTAGAATTATTGAGAAAAATCATAAAGTCTTAAGGCTTTGATTTGAGTAACATGGTGATGAAAGTGAGGGGTAGAGATTAGTTCCACTAGTAATACAATCATCACCACCACCTAGGAGTCAGCAGCAGTACCCCAGTGAGCAGGGTCAAGGACAGTCAAATCCACCTATGGTTGGAGTACCACTACCCTTTTCTGGGTACTTCCCTCATACGTTGACGAGTCCTTGATTTTCCTCTCTAAATCAGACACATGTAACTCCATTCTATCCATATTACCCCCTACCAATATCACAAACTGGTCCATCCACCATCCCTTTCCCTCCTTACCCCAACCCCTATTGTTACCCACATCCTATGCAGCTAGAACACGGTGGACCATCTACACAAGTAGAGGTTGGTGCTAGGGATCCTACAGCTCCAGCACATAAGTGTGTATACATTGAGCCTGAGGGCGATATATAAGTTTAGTATATTTTGTAAATTAGTTATTGTAATTTGATATATTATATGTTATTGATAAAAAATTTAACCTGTAACTTCAATCCCTCAAGGTCATTTACCCATAAGATTCAGGACATCATACGAAGAAAATATGATGCTACTTACTTATCATGGAAGAAGATCCTAAAGAAAATTAGGGATATATGGTTTAGAGAATTTCATGTATATTTATTTGCCATGAATTAAAATATTTGATTTAATTTGTATTCATATTATTTATTATGTTTATATTTTTTTATAGAAAAATTTTAGGTGATTACCTGAGCATGGCACGAGGATTAGAACAGATTTTGATAGAAGAGAATCGAATCGTCTTAGGGACATGTTCACGGACATTAAAAAGTCCAGACATCATCCATTATAGATTGGAGAGGGAGTATGTGCAAATTTGAGTTGAGCTTGGGCGAGCCCTTAGTTCACAAAATTGAGAGAGCAAAATAAACATAACAGAGCATCTGATTGTTGGGGTTTATGAAGCTCTCTTCATATTGGTGGATCTGTGCCTCATACATAACATAGAAGACGACTGATAATAGCTTTCAATCAGTTTAATAAATATATGTATACTATTTTAACTATACCTTCTATTTTACAAAGAGTTTCTTGGCCGAAAGCTGGCACCACTGAAGTTGTATACGAGGACTCACCAATATCAAGCTGACCATCATTGGATTGATAAAAGATAAAAAAAAGCTTACGTGAGTATAATTTTTGGAGTAATAAAATAGAATATAATAAATTTTTTAATACAAATTTTTTATGGATTTAATCTCACAAGATGATTTTATACGAGTTCAGAAAAGTCATCAGTCTATTGATGAGGGATCATCTTCATGATCGACCAAGTATTCTGAGTATCAGATGTGATCAGATGTTGTTGGAGGAAGGCAGAGGAGGAGAGTTTATGACTTGGGCTCACAAGGCTATCCATATGAGGGCAGTTCATCTACATTAATATTTTATGATGCTAGTGGAGCTAAAAAAATTGTTAGCCAGAGAGTTGCTGCTCTGACGAGAGTGATAGAGGAGATGAGAAAGATTCAAAACGAGATGCATGCAAAGCTGCGATCCTATAAAGATAAAAATCAGAAGAAAAAAGAGCAAGAGCCGACACATGAATCACAAGATAGTGAGCACGTTGAGGATGATTAGTGATATTATTTATTTAATGAACTTTTTGATGTATTCTGAACATCTTATTGTGGATATTTCATATGTTATATTTATTGTAGAACATAGGCATTTCTTTTTGTTTAAACATTTGTTTCTACTTATTGTGGATTTTGATTTGTTGATTGTGTTTTGTTATTGAATGTAATATATGTTGATTTTGGACTCCATTTATGTGGATTGATTATAATAGCGTGTTACCCTTATGTGTTATATATATTTTGAATTTTGTGCAGATATTATGGAAATTGTAGTAAATAGAGGGAGGCTATCAATTGTTTTTAAAAATGCTACAGGTTTCCGGCAGCTAACCAGTAGTTTAGCCGCCGGAAACTTCGATAAATAACGCTTATTTTAACGGGCAGAATTTTAATATAGCCGCCGGTAAATACCGGCGACTGGACCGCTGGTAAAACTGGCGTTTGAGATAGAAGGTACGCCGCTGGTAATTAACTGGCGATCATCGGTGCTATGACCGTCGGAAATTATCTGTTGTATATGCTGCCGAAAAACCACTAGTAAAATTAACCGTCATAAATTCACAGCCACAATTAGTTTCATACGCGGTATATATCGACGATTAATAAACCGCTGATAATTTTCATAACCGTCTGAAAAAGTCGTCGGTAAACGCTAATTTTTTTATAGTGAATCTGCCTCTCATTTGAAGGTGGACAAAATATGATTGAGGCATATATAATTTAAGGGTTAAAGTGAAAAAAAACTTTTGAACAAAAAAACTTTTAAACAAAAAAACTTATTGAAAAAAGGTTGAGTTTGAAAAAAAAAATGGAACATAGAAATAGAGATAGGGGTGGAACCATCAAAATTTATTATCCTGTGGAGTCTGCAACAAGCCTTCTCCTCTCAATCTCTCAAGCACTGGTTCAAAAGATAAGAACCCTAACTTATTATTTTTCTTTGCTTTCTCATCTGTACTATGAGCTCATACCGTAATGAAATTGAAGTTTGCCACTCCATCAAATATTGAATGGCTTGTCCCCACTCGCATTGAATACCCACCTCATCCAAATTTAATCATCCG
The DNA here is from genome assembly GCF_001605985.2 of Dendrobium catenatum. Taxonomy (NCBI): domain Eukaryota; kingdom Viridiplantae; phylum Streptophyta; class Magnoliopsida; order Asparagales; family Orchidaceae; genus Dendrobium; species Dendrobium catenatum. The sequence continues at coordinate 80,704 of NW_021319405.1, forward strand.
CTTGGAGAGAGAGAGAGAGAAATAAGTACATTATGAAGATATAAATGCATGTAGCAAAGAGAAACAAAAAGGCCATATGAGGATTTGAAGTTGTGTTACTGTGTATAAAATATTTATCTAATATAATATTGGTTGTTTTTGCCCCTCCTCAAAAGAGAGGTTGGTTCCGCTCCTGAATAGAGAAATAAAAAAGAAGAATCTTAAAGTGAGAAGTTCTGATATTTCTGTAAAACGACGAGTTGAATACAAAAAGATTGAGTAAATTTAGGCCATCTTTAGCTCAACCTTCTACTTATAGATTTGATTTGGATTTTGAGCATTATAGCATTAGCTGACAAAAATTAGTCAGAATAGAATATCTAACTTGATGAAGTCCTTTGCCAAACTCCTAAGAAGTTGTTGGTTTAGTGCATATTGATGGTCGAATAATCGAGTAGCCGATCAATAATTTATCTTAGAAAATCATCTTCCTTGAGCAATCATTGTGGTCGCCTTCATAGATCATACAAGCCTAATTGAGACGAGTTCTTAGATTATAATCGTTTGTTTGAGATTAGTTTTCTCATAGACTTATAAGTTTCTCTTGGCTTCAACAAAATCAACTTAAACTTGACTATTTGGCTCTTATTTAGTTAGATTTCTACTTATAAAACCTAAATAAGTTAAGACAAACATAAAAATAATCTAATTAAGATTTGATTTGTCTCTAATCTATGATTAGATCAAAGCCATTTGAATATAGTACATGTCATTTTTAGCTATTTTTTTTAATTCTTTTTAAGATCAACAAGCCAAATATAGATTAATTAAATTTTAATCTTTTTTTATTTGGTAAAATGTAATAAATTCTTGATCTAATGTATAAATATCCATCAAATATTTGTGGCGTAAATGAGTCGAGCTGAGCACGAGTCTTCTCTTGCTTGAGCTTGTTTGATTAATCTAGTTTGAGCTCGAGCTCATTTTTTCAACGAGTTAGAGTCAGCTCATGAGCCGGCTCATTTATTATGAAAAATATAAATGATTATGATTGAAATAATTATTACAATAAAATGATAAATGAATAAAAAAATTAGAAAAAAAAAATAAAAATTACTTCATATAAGGAACTATGCCATAATTTTTAAATATTTTTAATAACTTTGAACTTAAAACCAAGGTTCTGAAAATCGGACCGGACAACGAACCGGAAGAATGAGAGGTTCATGGTTCGACCGGTCGAACCGGGGTCGAACCGGATGACGTAATAAATAATAATATAATTAAAAGTAATAAAATTAACATAATAATAAAGATAATTTATTC
>NW_021319405.1:82376-132952 GCF_001605985.2 Dendrobium catenatum
ATGATATTTAATATTAATTAAACATTTTATATAAAAATAAAATATTTAAATATATTATTAGTTGAACCGGCCTGTTCTTAAAAAACGGACCGGTTCAACCGGCGGTTCAAGCCGGTTTTGGCCGGTTCGTTGTTAGACCGGTTCTTAGTACGGACCGAACCGGCTGTAAGACCGGTTCATGGTCGAACCGGCCGGTCCGGTCCAGTTTTCAAAACAATGCTTAAAACACTTGCTTGTAATATATTTTTAATGTACTTTATATTAATATTTTTTAAATGAACTAGTTTACGACTAACAAGTCAAGCCATGACTGGCTCGTATTTGACTTGTTATCTTATCGAGCTAGGCACACAAGCTAATAAGTCATGTCGTGAGTGGCTTAAGCTTCGCTCTTCATCTCATCGAGCTCGGCACACGAGAGATTTATAGAGCCTAGCTTGAGCTTGCTCATGAATAAATTTGACTCACTTATACCCTTAAATATTAAAACACACGAGATTTATAGATCTAATACCAACTTGATTCAAATCAATATGAGATTAAAAAAAAATATGATTTTATAAAGTTGATATGTAGAAGCAAACAGTTATCATCCACCCAATTATTTATTTATTTAATTATTATTATTATTATTATTTGGGTGCATGTAAGTGAGAAGCAATTATCATATCAAAGACAATTGACATGCATTAAATCTCTATTGAAGAGTGATATCGTGCAATTTACGTCCACGTCTAAGTCAGAAGTTTACTTATGCCAAATTTTTTGTTGAATGGACAGTAATAATCAAATTATTAAAATAAATAAAATATGAAAAAAAAAACATATACTATTTTTAAAAAAAATCTATTCAATTATTTAATTTTTTGTAGTGAATGTCTATAATTAGATGTATGTTAGCAACCGTGCACAAACACACAAAGGGGATGAAAAATAAATATTTTAATTTTTTTCTGTTAATCTTAATGTAAGATTTATATCGTACTGTACGAGCAATTCAAATCGAAATTAATTAAAATTTTTAATTAAATGAGATATTAAATTTTGTGATAACTAATTGTATTGTACCAACAGCACATCGTAAAGAACAATTAGCTAATTTCAGAAGCGCCACAGTCGAGTTATACTTACTTAAACTAAGCATATTTGAAATTTATACTATTCATTCTTTATTTAATATTGTCTAATTTAAGTCCGAGGATTAAGGAATAAAATAGGATATGTATTAATTACAAATCGTATAGTACGATCAAGTATCGTACTGTACATGTACAAACCACCTAAGAATTCTCCGGATGAACTTTGGTTTAGAGGTGTCAATTTCGAATCATGGGTCAAGTTCGGGTCGAACCCGAAACTGATCCGACACTATTTGGTTCAACCCAAACCCGATCCGCTTCGGGTTCGGGTTAACCCGACCCGAACCAATGAAAATGACCATAGCTGCGGGTCGGCAAAGACGGCCCGACAGCTGACTCACCGGTAGATGACAGCGATGAACAGACAAGTCAGCGCGACGGGCGTTAGCGGAATGAGACGGGCAAGCGGGCAGTGGCGCAACGAGCAAGCCGGTCATCACGACCATGATGAACGCGATGCAAGATTGGCACAGTGGGGGATGCGACATGCGAACGCAGGAATAGCCTCGTGCTCGACGCGGGCAGCTTCGGTCAAATGCGATCAGGGCAGGCGGCGGGTCATTCTGGGTCATTACTGGGTTTTCTAGTCAACTCGAAGTAGACCCGATTTTACAAACAGGTTAAAAACCTTAACCCGAACCTAACCCGATTTGGGTTCAGGTCAACACGAACCCAAAATTTTTGAGTCTTGTCGAATATTGACTCCCCTACTTTGATTTATCCTGCCGATCTGATGTTTGATTTGTACTAATCATATTGTTCGATTACTGTACAAATAGAAGCGACATAATTGAAAAATTAGGATTTTTTATGCACTATATATAAACTCTTGTTATGACTTTAGAATGGTCTGTAGGCAGTCAAGAGTTATGGTTCTTCTGTAAAATAGCTTGAAGAGAGAGCATTGAACAAAGGAGAGAGAGGGTGAGATTATGTGAGAGGGAGAAGAGCCTTGTGAGATTCAAGAGAGTGTGAGAGGGGCTTTCATAAGGTTGATCCGGCTGACCTGCACCTGAGGTCCTCTCGTTTTATTTTTGTATGTGTCTCTTGAAAGGAGCTATGTGAAGGAAAGGCTTTGGTGTCAAGGACTGTCGGCGACTCCGTATGATTGAGGAAGTGAAAGGAGGACACGGCAACTTCACCAGACCGAGGAGGTGAAAGGAGGATTTAGGGATGTGGGTCTCCGAAAGGATTCCGCTCGTGTAGTTCGAATGCAAAGGGTACGATCACACTATCCCGTAGGACAAAATGGTCGTAGGCCTTTACACTCGGCACAAGCAGGCCGATGGAAGAGCAGATGGAGTTATAGATACGATTAACCATTGAGGATAGAGGCTTTCACCTACCAACCTCGATGGATAATAATATCTATAACCCAAAAAAACAATTGTTGTGATTGATAATTATTCGTATTTGCTTTAAGAGAAAAAAAAAATAAAAAATATATTGTTATTATTTTTTTACAAAATTTAAAAACACAAAAATTAGTACTTGCTTGAGTTGTTCTATTTTGTTTATTCAAACACTTCCGCATAAAATCAAGTTTTGAAGAAATTTTTTAAATCACAAATTCATCATGTTCTTGGTGTGTCAACTTTACAATTAGATCACAACTGTGCACTTAGACTAATGACCTCACGATTTTGTTCCGTCAGTGTTTCTTTTAAAGCAAGAGGATTGCTCCCACATAAGCACGTTTAATTTTGGAGTTTCTAAAATAAATTCAAATCATTATACCGAAAGAAGTCTTGATATTTAAGAGTTTAACTTTTTTATAATTAAGAGTTTCACACCACTAATCCTCCTCATCATCAACGTCCATGATAAAAACAAAAATAACTCTTACTTATGATACCGTCAACAAAAATAACATCAAGTCTTTATTCCGATCCACTACGTGGCGTTGACTACATCAGTCATTTTTCTTCATTGAATCTTATTAAGAATCAAAATCTCATTTAAATCTAAGTAAAAAAATATCATTTTTAATACTTTCTAATCAAGTCTTTTTAGGTCTATCTCTACCTATCTTAACATAAGCCCGATCAATACATCTACTCGCTTAACCGGGTCATTTGCAGACTCTAAATATTATATATTTCCTTAAACTCTCTCCATTATAACACTAAGAGTTAGAAGTCTCTGCTCTTACTTACAACTTGGACAAAAATAATTCAAAAGAAATTCTATCATTAACACAAAGGCATCTGGTGCCAAAATAATTGGAAGCTGAGTAAATTATTGAGAACAAAAAAAAAATTTTTTTGATTCATATTTATTGGAGGGTGAATGGGATTAAGAATCAATTCTTTGTAATTAAAACGTTAAAGATAGACCGTACCTTAATTATTACGAGATCTTCAAGGAATAATCATATTTCTTATATGCTTAAGATGATCATACGAAGATGGGACATTTCCTATAAATTATAACAAACAAAGCCAAAAATAAAAATAAGGATAAATAGAAGAAGAAAAACTAGATTAAAATTATCTAAAAAATAAGATAATTTTAATTAGAAAAAAATTTTCTTCCAGATATGAACATATATGAATTATAATTTTTAGGTTTGGATGGGCACTGGCCCAAAAATTATCAAATTTGTTTTGAGATTTGTGCAATACAAATTCCTTGTTTACGAAACACTAATCTAAAAGTAAATACAATGATTTCAAGATCCATCATAAATAAAATTATACCCAAAGTATTAATATTACACAACAAATCATAAGGAAAATATCCTCAAAATTAATAGATTATGTAAGTTTAAAATAATATTAGCAAGATAATTAGTCACTTGATTAGCTCCTCTAATAACATGGCAAATTTGAAAATTCAGCTTGAGAAACATAAATTATATTTTCTTGATAAAAAAAAAAACATCCTAGGAAGACCTTCTCTTAAGAGTATATACTTCAATGATTATATTTTTATTATTATACTTTAAATGATCAGACAATAATAGAGACCCATTAGCTTAGAATTATTATTTTTATATTAATCAAATATTTATATAAAAAAAATGCACTGCACCATGAGCCCCCTAGTGATTTCCAATATGATCACCACAAGCTAATTCACTAGTAAATGAATCCCTTAACAAAATATTGAATAGTGGAAATCCACTCAATGATGAAAGAATTTTTGTATTTGGGATCCAACAAATGAAAGGATAAAAAAGAAATTATGTGTTGAACCTTTTTACAAGTTGATTAGATGAATAAAACATGTGAAGAATGTAAAGAGAGCAGAATAGAAATAGACAAACATTTTAGTGATTTTATTATATAGACCACCTAAGGGAGGTTGTGATCAGGATTACTTTAATAATAAAGAAAATAAGTACAAGAATGTCTCTGGTCTTAATATCTCTCGACTCTTACTAGATATGAATAATATAGGAATAGTTCCCAAGGTGGTTCCAATTTTTATCCATGTCGTATATACGATATTTGTGGCGTGTCATCTTAAAAAGATTTGATCATTTACTTCTATGTCTTCCTTTCTCTATTTTAATTAAACGATCTTCGTGAGTCGTAGTATCTTTTTTTTTTTAAGCTCTTCTTGATAATATACTAGAAATGTGAATTGGTGAAGGTAGATATGTAGTTCATGCTTAGGAATAATTACTTTTGGTTTTGAAGCTTACATCTCAATTGGATAAGCTTGCATTTGAACTCACCTTTGATTAAGAATACTTTAGAGAAAGAGATTAAAGGCTTTGATTATTTAAATTGTGTTGTACATTATTTGGTATGAACACTACTAAATGATGATAAAAGTGTGATTAAAGTTATTAGTAGTCATAATTCTTTTATTTTAATCACATTTTTTTAATACAAATTTGCCAAAAATATCTGTGCTAAAAGATAGATATTTCATCATATTTTTTATTAAAAAATTAATTATTAAAATCTTCAAATATCTCACAAGCTAGCACTTTTCTCATTTCAAAGCATGCTATAAAGTAATGATGTCTTAACATGTTTTTAGCCATAATTTTAAGGAAAATTTGTGATTATAAATTAATATTTTGTCACATTTTTTGAAGAAAAAACACGTGAGTAGCCTAAAGTTTCAATAGTGGAAATAAAATAATTGTTATTAGCAAAGTGCTCCACAAATATTATATATATAAAAGAAACCCTAAATCGCCAGAGCGGCTAGGGCGAGCGAAGAGAGAGAGCGTTCGATGGTCCACAAATATTATATTGTTTATGATTATAAAGTAATAGGAGAGATGCATGCATGTATAGAATTATACATAATGTTTTTCATTTCCTCTTTCAAAAATTAAAATTATAGTATATTAGATTTAAAAACTATTAAATACAATTTAATTTTGTTTAATAAAATAAGTATTGGAAAATAAAATTCTAAAAATTAGCCGAATTCACATATTAAAGGATGACTGACTCTATCATGTTGATAATAGTTCTCTCCCACTGTCTTGAATTGTCTTTATTTTTTTTTTTTTTTTATGAAAATGTGATTTTAAATGGCTAGGTAATGTAATTTGTTAGTTAATTGATCAATTTAAGAAAATAAATATTTTAATGCTTGCATTGGTTTTGCAAATTAAGTTCTCTTTATTCTTTGAACAAATATGGAGTGATTAGCATTCTCTTGTAGCACATTTGCATTCAATTATTTTATGGTAGTCAACAATGTTATAGAAATAGCACAAATAAGTGTTTGTATAGGCAATATGTGGCCATAATTGTTGCATTGAGCTGCTTTTCGAGCATATATCAAAAAGAAAAACTACATGATGCTATTAATTTTAGGAGACAAATATTACTAATACACGATTATCTAAAAATTTTATAAAAATAAAATAAAATAAAATAAAATCAGTTTCATGTTACTACCTAAGAAATCGCCAAAGGTGCTATATTGCTCCATGAGATAATTTTAGGACATATCAGTATAAGATTTTGTATGAGACAACTTTCTTAATAATTCTTAAAAATGATTTTTAGGCTTTATTTGAGATGACTTTCTTGCTGCTTCTTAAAACAATTTTTTAGTTAAAAAAAATTAATATTTATATTAGAACATTGCTTTTAAAAAGTAGTGAGAAAGTTGTCTCAAACAAAATCTTAGTACAAAAATTTTTAGTTCTAAAAAACTATAACGTTTATGAAACAAATTTATCTAGATGATTTAATAGATCTTTAGATTTCTAAACACATAAATAAATTTAATAAAAAAGCTTACCAAACATAAACTTTTACTTTCATAACAAAAAATATACACTATAATGAACATACTAACATTAAACAAGATTAATAAATACAATAAATCAAAATACATGCTACAAATATTAAAAAAAAAAACTCGAAAAAGAATATTGTGTCTGCCAGATTAAATGAAAATATGAAGTAAAAATTACAATCCAGTCAAATTTAAATTATTTTATCATTTTTATCATTAATTTATATTTTTCTAATATTTGTTCAACATTTTTGCCTCTTAAAAAAGTATGAATTTTTTTTTTCCATATAATCAATGACACTTTGAGGTTCCTAAGAAGCCAAGTCATTTCCTTATCATTGTAAATATAAAAAAATAAATAGTACATTGGAATCAAATATATCAGGGACACCTATTATCCCTACACGGATCCAACTAAAAAAGTCCCCACTCCCCACCATCTTTTTAACTTGTAGCTTGCTTGCAGCCCTTAGCCGTCCATTCATCCCTCCTCACATCTATAAATTCATGGCTCTAACTCTTCTTCTCTACCATCTCTCCTCCTCCTTCCTCCTCCTGTTCAGACTTCCAAAAGCTTAGAACTCTCATGATGATCAACTCGAAGAACTCCAAAACCAAAATGGTTAGTTCAGTTTGCTAAAGCTGATGTGATCAATCAATCCCTCTACTTCCAATATGCTAAGTTCGAAGTAGAATCTCCATAACTGGACTGCATGATTTCTTCTTTCTTCCTCACTTGCCTTCCTTCTTAATGTTTATATGCTCTTCTTACAGATATATTTTCTATCATTTATTATAATTAGTTGACGATAAATATACCAAACAAATGAATCTCTGTTCTATGTTTAGCATAATCAAAGCATTGTGGCTTACAAGTAGCTGTGTATAATGATGAAGGAACAGTTAGAGCAAGGAAGGAGAGGAAGAGAAGGAGAGGTGGAGCTTGGAAGAGACTTCAAAGAGAAACTCGCTGAATATACCACAGATGGTTCTGTGGACATCAGTGGACAAGTGGCCGCTAAAGCAAGCACAGGAGGATGGGTGGCTGCGGGTCTAGTGCTAGGTAATTCTAACAATTTTCTACCATTCATTTAAGAAAATATATTATTTTTCTTAAATTCCATTTCGTATGTTTTTTCTATGTTATATTTTTCATAATAATAAAACATATTCTCAAATATCTCCTTTTCAAATGTCTATTTTCTCCATGATTTTGATTCCATATAAGAATAGGAGGATTTTATTTCATGCAATATAACAAAAGCCCCTACTTGATCATCATTAACTATATTAGATGAAGCCTTTGAGCTCTTTATATATTTATTTTTTAAAAAGAAATTAATTTAAAAAAAAAATTCTTGACAAAGATGATTCTGTATAGAATAGCTGTAATATTTTATAAAGTTTGTTATGAAGTTATTGTTAGAAAAATAATTCAGTTATTCTAATTGCAAAAAAAAAAAAGTTTTTCATTATATAAATTTTTGAGAAGTAATAAAAGAAATAGTAGACAAATGAAATTGTGTTTGCTACTTAAAAAGCAAAGCAATGAAAAAGCTATTCCAAACACTAAATGATTATGAAGCAATGAATAGTATGCATAGAATTATGAGCATGAATTGTTACAATTATATCTGCATATATAATGATTGGGTGTGTTTCTTTTCCCACACGTTAAAGTTTGTGAGGAAGCAAATATGAGAAGGAAGGGTGGGTCCTTTAATTGATGATTATTATAACTTATATAAGTTTAAACTTTATAAATATAAGAATAATATGTGCATTTATTGTTTGTGGAAATTAAATTAGGCTGCGTCCGTTTGGGTAATCTGGTTTGGAATTAAAGGCAGAAGCAAAAAAAAGGGAGGATTACGTGTGATAAGAGGAAATGGAAAGCAGCTCTTGTTGGTGATTAGTGACATTTTATAGCTTTGCTAAAAGTGATTATTGTGTACTTATATTTGTTATTATTTATTTATTTGTTAGCATTAAAAAATAATTTAATTTTCATAGTAAGTGATGCAAGAAGAAAAAATATATAAAATTGTTAAATTATTGTCCATAAACTTTCATATTTTCATAAATTATGTTTAATTTGTTAAAAAGATGCATGAATTTGCATTTATAGCGTAAGGGGAAGAACTTTTAATTGAAATGGATTTATATTTTAATACATATTTAATACTAATATGATATTAATACATAGCAATAAGATTAAATTACAAAGTCGGTCAGTGAAAAAAAAAGCTCACTATATAATAGATATTTCAATGAATTTCAAAGTCATTAATTTTTTTTTTTTGGAGATAAGTGCAATATAAACTTTAATGAACAAATTCATTGACTTTGCCGCACATCTAACCAAACTTTTATTAGAATGTCCTGATATAAAACTTAGGACCTATTTAGGACGGTTGTAATGTTTTATAAAATTGATTATGAAATTGCTGATGAGAAAATAATTACGCTATTATAATTACATAAAACAACTTTACAACACATAAGTTTTTGAAAAATAATGAGAAAGTAGCAAAAAAATAGTAGCCTAATGAAATTATGATTGCTATATGAAAAACAAGATAGCTATAAAACTATCCCAAATAGATCCTTAGTCATCCAAATGAGAGAGGAATCATCCTATTACAAGTTTAAAATTTTGGATTCTATAGTATTATATGCTCACCCTATTTAATATATATTATGCAGTGAATCAAGGATTAGCCACGCTTGCCTTCTTTGGCGTTGGTGTGAACTTGGTATTATTCTTGACAAGAGTGGTAGGCCAAAACAATGCAGATGCAGCTAACAATGTAAGCAAGTGGACTGGAACTGTTTACATATTCTCCCTTGTTGGTGCTTTCCTCAGCGACTCTTATTGGGGAAGATATAAGACCTGTGTGGTCTTTCAACTCATATTTGTCATTGTGAGCTCGTCATACACTAAACACTCATATAAGCTTGTTATCACTTCTTATAACTAATTTATTTTTGTAATTATCTCAGGGCTTGATAACACTATCCCTAAGCTCACAAATGTTCATGCTTAGGCCCTCAGGGTGTGGAAATGCTAAGGAGCCTTGTGGGGCACACTCAAGTTTGGAGATGGGATTATTCTACCTCTCCATATACTTAGTGGCCCTAGGAAATGGAGGTTACCAGCCTAATATTGCAACATTTGGGTCTGACCAATTTGAGGAGGGTGACCCTAGAGAAGCTCATTCTAAAGTTTCCTTCTTTAGTTATTTCTACTTGGCCCTCAACTTAGGATCACTCTTCTCCAATACATTCTTGAGCTACTATCAAGATGAAGGGTTGTGGGCATTGGGGTTTTGGGCCTCAAGTGGGTCGGCCTTATTGGCCCTAATCCTATTCCTTTGTGGTACTCGACATTATCGGCATTTTAGGCCCGGAGGCAACCCTCTGTCGAGAGTAAGTCAAGTTGTACTTGCAGCTTTGAAGAAGTGGAAAGTCAAGATGCCACCCCCTGGAGAGGAGGATTTGTATGAGTTGGATGGAAAGGAAATTGAGGCAGCTACAACAGAGGGGAGTAAGAGGATCCTCCATTCTGAAGGATTTAGGTGAGATTGTGTTCAACTAATGGATTTAGTAAATATATTTATCATAATTTTTTTCTTAGCTAATTATAATTTACACCATCGAATATGTAAAAAAATCATATTTATCATGAATAAATATGACATTATCCAAACATTATGGTATTTTCTCAGATACATCTTTTATTAATAAATATTTTTTATGATGTTTTAAAAATATATTAACTTTGAATGAATGAATGAACTTTTGAAGGTTCTTAGATCGAGCTGCCCTCATCACCACTACCGACTTCACTCCCTCCGGCGACTCCACCACCCCCAATCCATGGAGGCTCTGCACAATCACCCAAGTCGAAGAAGTAAAATGCATTCTTCGCCTCCTCCCCATATGGCTCTGCACCATCCTCTACTCCGTTGTCTTCACTCAAATGGCTTCCCTCTTCGTTGAGCAAGGTGCAGCCATGAACACCACCATCGTTGCTGGATTTCGTATCCCTCCGGCGAGCATGTCTGCCTTCGACATCCTCAGCGTGGCCCTCTTCATTTTCTTCTACCGCCGCCTCCTCCAACCAATCGCTGCCGCCCTTCGCCACGACCCAAGGGGATTAACAGAGCTTCACAGAATGGGGGTCGGCCTCATCGTCGCTGTCGCTGCCATGATCGCTGCCGGTTTCGTCGAGCACTTCAGATTGAAATTGGCGCGTGGTGGCAATGCCAGCTCTCTCAGCATATTGTGGCAGGTAAGACACGAACTTGAACAAAAAAAGTTCTGTTTGTTCGGTAAATGAGCAAAATAAGATCAAAATTTGAACTCCAACGCGTTTTTGTTCGATTCAATAGTTTTCTAAACAGAACCATTGTGACAGGTACCGCAATATATGCTGATAGGAGCATCAGAGGTGTTCATGTACGTTGGGCAGCTGGAGTTCTTCAATGAACAGGCGCCGGAAGGACTCAAGAGCTTTGGAAGTGCCCTCTGTATGACCTCCATCTCTCTGGGAAACTATGTGAGCGATATTCTGGTAACTGTGGTAATGAAAATCACCGGAAAAGATGATAGCCCAGGGTGGATTCCGGTGAACCTGAACAGAGGACATATGGATAGGTTCTACTTCCTTCTGGCTACTTTAACTAGTGTTGATTTTGTGATTTATGTTATCTGTGCAAAGTGGTATAAGTGCATTAAGATAGAAGGAAAGTGCGAGGAAGAAGAAGAAGAAGAAGAAGATTTCAGTGATTAAGTTGAACTGCTACTCAGATAAAAGGTAAGGTGAGCATAGCTCACAAAACATATTTTTGCTTTGTATTACTCTGTATTGTTCTGTATTGATATTAGTTTAGTATCAATACATAACCGATACAGAGTGGGAGCAAGAACTAGCTCTGCAAAAGCAATCAATAATCTCTCTATTTCAACATGAAATGAGATTAAGGGGTTAGAAATAACTGTTTCTTGTTCATTGTTTCCTGCATAAGAATCCTGATGTATATTATTAGTTACTCTGTATTATTGCCAGCTTGATGATCTATGAATGAGGATGAGACATATCTTAGTACAGCAAATGAAAATTGTGTTAGCTATCATGTAAAGATGCAGCAGAAAAAAGACTACCACAGAGAGACTGACAAGCTTATAATGGGTTTGTGGTAAAAGAAATGTGAGATAAATAAAATGTCTACAGAACATACCTGAATCCTTTGTGCCTAACTTATCTCCATAGTGCATAATGACTCGCTCCATTCAAAATATATAATCAATATTTAATTAAGTCTAATTAATTAAATATTTAATGCTAATGATTTAAGTATATGATCTAATCATTAGATATGATCAGATTTATAAACCTCAATCAAAATTAGGGAAATACATAAGATATTATTTTAGTTGTTTTGGGAAGTTTAAAAATTAGCATAGTCATCTTTAAATTAATTTAATTTTCTTTACATAATTTTTTAGGTATATAAGATAAAAGAATTGATAGTATAGCATAGAATAAATTATCAAATCAATAATTAATCCATCATTAAGGCTTCGTGTGGGACAACTTTCTTACTGCTTCTTAATATAACTTTTTATTATAAAAATTAATTTTTTGTACTAAAAAGCTACTTTAAGAAGTTGTAATAAATCCATCCCAAATAAAGCCTAAAACTTTATTTGGGACGACTTTCTTTCTGTTTCTTAAAACAACTTCTTAGTACTAAAATTAAATTCTTTATATTAGGAAACTGCTTTAAGAAGCAATAAGAAAATCGTCCCCAACGAAACCTAAATGAGCATTTTATCAAATTCATAATAAATAAGCACATTCATGAACATAAATAAACAAACAAATCAATGTTCAATCTTACACATTTATATGATGAGCATTTTCAATTTTATTCAAACTTCCTAAATTATTTAATTAAATAAATATAAATGGGACTTATATGAACGAATATTAATTATTTTAATATGAGCTGCTAGTAACTTAAAAGGCCTCAAGTTAGATATCAACTTAATTATCATACAGGTTAGTATTAGACGATAGATATTCATCTCCTCTCTGTCAATTTCTATTCTATTTCTTTTTCTTTTCAGTACAGATTTTATGGTATAAAAGAAAGCCTCGAAGTGAATCATCCTAGTCTTCGAATTCCTTGATAAAATATCATAACAAGAAATATTTCTTGCAAAATTATGGTTGAAATCTTTGAAGCCATTGCAATTGGTAATCCAACATAAAATCCATAGATATTATAATCCTGCTCCTAAAATAACAATACAGCTAGCTAATAAAAGTATTGCAATAATCCTTTCCAATTTTCTGTTCTTTGCCTTCTTTATGAAATATCCATCTCATTGATATTTCCTAGAATGGCTCCTTCATACTTATGTCAATATAGAAATATACAGAAAGAGGCCATTTCAAAAAAGGTTAAAAGGCGGAGATTTATACAAAAGATAAAGAACATAAAAGAGGAAAGGATTATCAAAACCCTATGCGGTTGTATAAGAAGATTTGAGTAAAAGGCCGGGAAAGGGGAAATTTTAAGTCTCCGCGTTTGCAATCGATATATAAAGACAAACTAACCTGCGTGCAAGGAAAGAAAACATGGAAATGGAAGATGGTATTCAAAAAGGACAAATAGAAGGTTCGATCTATATAATAAAACAAGATCTGCATTCTTTCAATAAATTTTTCCTAATTCCCTTCCATATCTGAATTTAAATCAGCCCCCCTTTTCCTGGATAAATTTTCCTAATTCTCTACCAATTTTGATTTCCTACGGTAAGTAATTATAGGTTGAGTTATTCCCCTTTGGATCCCCCTCTTTCCTTGCCCCCCAAACATCCTAGTGCGTCCCACAGCCTCCGCAAATATAGTAGAGATTATAACAATGGGTACACAGTTTACAATGGCATACATAGAAAGTAATAAACAGCAATGAAGCAAGAAGAGTTGATGTTGACTCGTGCACATTTTCATAAATGTATTTCACACCATATCTACCAACTCACATTAAATGAGATAAGGGTTCATAGCAGAATCCGAATATTCAAATAGTATATATCGAAAATGGAAATGATGCCCCGATAGAAGTTTCACTGCTTCTTCATCTACAACTAAATAAATTTATTCATTTTTTAAAAACATATCAGCATCTGACATGTACTCATATGCAAGGTCACGCACCATGCCATATGCATGTATGTGTGTTGCAGTAGAAACCAAGGCTCGCAGTAATATAATTGTAGCTCAGGCATGGGCGGATCCACCTTAAGCCCTGGGGGAATTGCCACCTCCCGAAAAAATTATGAAAAAAAATAAATTATTACATGATTCTATAGGTAATTTGTCTCGCTTCATGTATTTTTCAGTCTTTATTACAAAGGTTTTTAGATGCTTCCTCCAGAAACCTCTGCAGGGGCACTGCCCCTTGACCCCGCGACTTGACCGGACAAGTCGAACCCCGCCAGGGGGTGCTGCCCCCTTGGACCCCCGACATATCTGCGAAGCATACAATGATGAAAAGATAGGGGTCGAGAGGCAGTACCCTTTGAACAAATTTTGGTTGTAAGTATATTTATGAAAAAAAAAACTTTACACTTTTACTTGTAAGTTTGCCGCCCCCCCCCCCCCCCCCCCCCCTTAAAATTAAGGTTGGATCCGCCCTTGAGCCCAGGTGCAGAAAACTTAACTTCCTACAATTTCAGCAAATAGAAACGTTTCTATTATGGGACACTGTTGATTTGTAAGACCTTTTATCTAACAAATAGCCATACACAATGCTTTCAATCCAAGAAAATGCATTCCAGTTTGCAAAATCCATCGTAAAAAATAGTTGTCAATGGGCAGCAACAAACAAGTTTATTTCTCACTGTAAAAACACAAAAGTAATTCTATTTTACATGAACATTGAACGGAATGGAACTAAGAGAAATTAAAAAAAAAAAAGGTTTATCAATTACATTTTAATTGAAAATTTAATCAAATAATAATGTCTAGCTGAGAGCAAAATTTTGAGAGAAAATTGCCTGAGGACTATGCCATCTTCAAACCTTCCGAAGTTGTATGTGATGTGTGGATTCCTCGCGCCATATAGTGTGTGTTCCACTCTGAACAAGTGTAACAAATTCTTCGTTCTTTAGAAATCCCTGATTCTGTTATAAGAAATACGACAATAGAATTAAAATAACAAAGAGAAAGACAGTTAAGGTTGCAACTAGTAGGCTGGAATTAAGCATAGCTTTATACCAATAAGCGGCTTGTTGCTCTGGAGAAAGTCTCTTCAGCATCATCAGAAAACTTCATATAAATAGGTAATACTCCATGATAAAGTGCCAACCTCTGCTTAATCCTTTTGCTGCAAACAAAATTCATTGTGATTTAACATCTTTAAATCATCTTCGATGACATATTGAAAGTGCAGTTCATAGTAGAGTAAAATTGGAAGAACTTACTCATTAGTAAAAGCAAAAATAGTTGATGATGGACGATAATGACTTAGAAGTATAGCCATGGACCCAGTTCTGGTGAAAACAATAATAGAAGTACCAAGAGTATTGCTCATTATAGCGGCATGTAATGCAAACATTGCACTCATATGGCTTTGAAAAAACTCCTCGCCATGGGAAACCTTCAAAAATCAAATGGGTTAAGGAAAAAAATTACAGAATGAAAGCACTTTAGATCATCTCAGCAACACTTCAAAATAACTTGATCATTTCAAATCAAGATAAAGATGTTTATAAGAAACCCAAAAGAATGACTTAGCCTCTATGTTCTCGGTAATCTGTACATACCAGGACCTCTGTAGCAAGACTTGGATGGGAAATACTAGTCAACTGTGATGATTCAGTTTTTAATGCCACGGTGTGCATTACAGTAACTGCTTTTATGGGATACCTACAACCAAAGTAGGGTATGTGCTTAGAAATATCAGGAAAACAAGGTAGAAGTGAACTTAATCTTTTATAGGATCAATGAAAATGCATCCCAAATAATTTTTCCGACAACATTAAAGCAACCATCTTTGCATTTGCTTGTTTCCATGACTATTAGCCTCTTTCTAGCTAGGGGTGTCAATATTTGACATGACCCGAAAATCCAACTCGAACCCGACCCGAAAATATCGGGTTAGGGTCAACCCAAACCCGAAACGGGTTGGGTTCGGGTTCAACAATTCAACCCGTTTAAAAAATCGGGTTGGGTTCGGGTTGACACTTAGACCCAAAAATGACCCAGAATTGACCTGTTTTTGACCCGAAAACCCGATTTTGACAAGGCAAACCGAGATTGACCTATTTTGACCCGAAAAGCAGAGATTGACCCATTTTTGGACCTAAAAACTAGCAGTTTTTTGTTGGCATCAGGTCAATCAGGTCGTGTCGGGTTGACCCAGACCCGAAGCGGGTCGGGTTCGGGTCTAGAAAATTGACCCGTTTGCAAAAACCGGTAAGGTTCGGGTTGACCCGAATAGTGTCAGGTCATTTTCGGGTTCGACTCAAACCCGACCCGTGACCCGAAATTGACACCCCTACTTCTAGCTCTCATAAATTTAGTTATCTAATAAAACATGGACACCTTGAGCACTGCAATATCAATTATTGATCAATGCAGTCATATTTCCTCCAGCAGTCTAGAATACGGTTAATAAAATTTCCCATCGTGCTCGTAAAGATAATTATCTAGAACTTTTTAAACAAAGCCACTTACTTCCCGTGGGCTGTTTCTCCAGAGAGCATTACGGCATCAGTGCCTTCACGCACAGCAATTGCTATATCAGATACTTCTGCTCTAGTTGGGGTTGGGTGATTAATCATGCTCTCCAACATATTGGTTGCGACAATAACAGGCTTTTGCATGCTGCGACATCTTCTAATGATCTCCTCCTGATAAATGATTAGAAAGGCCTTTATCAAGCAAAGGTAAGAAAAAGCATAAATGACAATTAATTTTCCTCTTCGAATAGAAGACAAACATTTATTTATGTAAAGGACGTAAGGATATGCCCTAAACTCTACTAAACAGAAAATTTTCATACATTAAGGAGGAAATTAGATATCAGATCTCTTTCAAGATAAAACCATGCTATCACTGTATCTGATCTTTTTAGAGCTATAAGTCTTTTGTGGATCAAAGAATCTGAAGGATCAATCTACAAGATCTACCGCACAAATATGATGAACGCACATTATTATCAACTACAAAATGCCTCCATTGGACGTTGCAGATTGAGAATTAGTTGAAGAGAAGAGTGGATTGCACAAGCTGTTTCAGTCTTAGTCACATAAAGAAGATATTTGCTGGTACACACTGGATGGAATCGATGCTTAGGTTGCATATCTCACTTATGATTGATGATTAATGTAATCCTTGCTAAAATTACTCCACAGTTTTATTTTTAACAAGGCCATTATACAACTTAACATTACATTTAAACTTCCCATTATAACCATCCATAGACTTACCATCAGTGAGGCTACCAAAAAGAAATACTCAACAAGAAGCATTTTATTGAAAATCAGGTACCGCATTAGGGATGCCTGCATAGATTATGGTGATTTTCCTTTTCCTGTAAGAATCACTTAAGCCATACTTCAGCTTTGTAAATATTGTATAAAGAAAGAGCATTTACACACTAATATCATTATGATGCCTGAACAAAATGTACAAATAAAACTAAGCTTTTTTTTTTTTTTTTTACATGAACAACAACAACAACAACATCAAGCCTTTTTTACATGAACGAATATTAAAAAAATAAACATGAAACGAAAAAGTTAATATGCAGCTCTCAATCGATAGTCCACCGAAATCATATCAAGTATACACTCCAAACGGTGTTGTCAAGGATATGAAAAAAGCTAAGATTTGTTGATCAACATATAATTCAGTAAATTGTGTATTTCAACTTGATAAGTAATTATCGATCCAAGAAAATATGTATTTTGGTATTTTGAGAACAAACATAACCTTCTTATTAAGAAAATGAACTCAACCAAACCATTCTCTAATCAAATCACAGAGCAAAATCATCAATGTCACAATCACATATGAATAAGATACATATTTTGATTTGGTGCTTTAATGCGTATCTCAAGACAGTTACCTGCAGCAGTGGAACTTCCTCTATTGGAAGCTCAGCTCCAAGGTCACCACGAGCCACCATGGCCTATAATTGTTTACATAAGCACCATCATAAAAAATCATATGGCAGAAAAATCTAAAAAAGAAAAAAAAAACATTTCTATTGTCTACAGAAGAAAGAAAAGTTTTGATGAACTGGCTACATCACAAAATAAATGGCTTAAGTATCTCTGTTCAAAAAGTGTCCAATTTAACAAAAGCTTATTTATAAGAAATGAAATTTATATATACAAGAAAGTGGTGCGAGTTAAATGTACTAGGAACAAATTTTTTTAAGAAGAAAAACAGGTCCTTTAGATGTATCTTATCCAACAGCCAAGTTCATTACTATGTCATATTCAAACATATGTTGATGAATTATTAACATTGAGTTCAAAAGTGGTAGAACAACATTAATGTTGTAAACAAAGCAAGGAAACTTAATAAAACCATCAAAAAAGTTCCGTACCCCATCAGACGCGGATAGAATAGACTCGAGGTTGGGTATTGAATCAGCACTTTCAATCTTAACAATTACATGGATATCTGCATTGCAACCTAAAATCCCAAAAGATGAATATAACAAACTAAAATAGAAAAGACAGTGAAGAATAAAAATATTTATTAAATAGAACTGAAAATTGACTAAAACCTTACTTTTGAGGTAATCTTTCAATTCACAAACAACTTTTGCATCTTTTACAAATGATAATGCATAGAAGTCAATTTTGTTGTCCACCCCAAATTTAATATCTTCCCAATCCTTTTCTGTCAGAGCACACATCAAACAGATAGTTAAGAAACTTTACAAGTAGCATATCAAAAGCAGGATTTAAATTCTCTAGTTGAAGATAACATGAACAACCTGTTATAGATGGCAAGGTAGCACTTTTCCCTCGAACATTCAAATGGCGTCTAGATTTAAGCTCTCCACCATCAATTACTTTGCATTTAACAACATCAACAGTTTTTTCCTTCACAGATAGTGTCATCATCCCACCTAAGAGTAACACAACAGCAATTGAATTATGATTCAAGAACATGTCTATCATAACATCAAAATATATTTATAGCTTAAAAATGTCATAATGATCGATGAAAAACATAACTTAATGGATAGACTAATAATAGAAGGGAAAAAAGGTCCAAATCATCTATATATAATAATCATGGTGATGGACCAGTCCCTCCTGGACCAACCATGGCTTACAGTAGGTAGAACTCCTGCCTGCATTAAAATCCAGCCCTTTTGGGGTGGGCTCCAAGGGGATAATTCAAAGGGAGATAGGGGCAGCTAAGAGGGAAAATTCAAATGAAGGGCCTTGTTGACCCAAAACCAAAAAAAAGCACGAAAAAAGGGAAAATTGGATGATTTAAGTGACGCATGTTGGCACGGCGCGTAACATGAAGGGGTCAAACAATCTCTGATTGCTAAACGGACTGCGTTGTTGCGATTGGAGCGTCGGATTTGCCCTAAACAAAGCCCCTCGCATTATATTTGAGCAGAATCAGTCAAAATTGGTGATTGACACCCGAAATTGATGCACGATATTGCCTAAATGGCGTATGATCACAAAACGGACATCGCCATTGCGTTCAGAATGTTGAAAATACCTAAAATTGACTATAATTTTGTCTAATAAAATTTGTATTAGGAAATTGACGCATTTTTCGAGGAATGCACGTATTTTGAGGCAACAACGCGTAAGTAGAGATTATGGTTATTTTGACTTTTGTTATTTAATGATAATAATGGCATTATTATTATTATTATCTAAAATAACAAATCAAAATTAAATTAACACAGCTCACCTTGATCTGTTGGTTGAGAGCCTATGCTTCCAACAAAGAGGTCTTGGGTTCGAGTCTTTGTGTATGCGTTGTGTGTGTGAGTTTGCCTTAAATGGCCTAAATGTCCCAAAAAAAAATTAAATTAAAAAATATATCAAAAATCAATCGATACCTCATATCTTGTCGAAGAAATCTCGGAAATCCCGTTGAACCCGCTGCCGCAACTGCTTTGCGTCTCCTCCTGAAATTTTTGCTCAAATTTCGTCTCTCATTTCGATCGAAGCTCTACTTAGTCGTTAAAACGAGAATGAAGCAAATGATTTTTGTTCATGTTCTTCCGTGCTCGAATGAAGGAATCCCAAACTCGAACGAGCTCTTAGACGAACTCTCCCTCAGCCCCTCCATCTCAACCTGCCGCAGACCATTCACTCTCGTCACATGCACCTATGCAAACCTCACGCCTCTTCTACCTCAAACCGCACTACCCTTCATGATGATGATATCAGCAGGAGATTTTGGTGCTCCTATCACTGGAAGAATTGTAGATCGACAGCTACGATTAGAAGTCTTTATTTATGATGCATTTTATGTATTTCCTTTATTTATATTTCAATTTTTACCATTATACCCCTGTGAGAGATTTCTTTTATGCTGTAGCCCTAGGGCATTTTTAATCTTTAAGTTTCTTTTATTTTGGAGGCCTTTATATTAAGGCCTTAGTCATTGTATTAGATTAATGATGATTGATGAATGAAATTTCAGCTTTTTGTTTTCATTGTGTTGAGAGCTCTTGAGAAAGGAGAAGACCCTTGGTGAGGGCAAAAGCAATACCCGTCAGAGTCGGAAGAGTCCGGGCTCACAGTCTACCTCCCCTTCCCTAGTACCACCACCGGCCCACTACCCTTTTCTCTCCCAACCGACGGTCCCTCCCCCCTTCTTCCCCAAACCACGATCACATCCCCCATCTCCACCCAAACCACCGACCAACTCCTCTCCATCACACTGCCAGCCTCCTTCCCCTCCTCCCCCACCGCCGGTCATAATTTCCCAAATCCTAAGCCGCCGGCTTAACCTATCCCAAGACCCTTGAGTCCAATTCAATTAATCCATTATTAACTACTTAATTTAGCCCCTATCTTATTTGGAAAGATTTCGTAATTCAAAATGAATTTGAATTTTAAAATCTTTTCTAAATAGCATACACCTATTTTAGGAAGTCAATCACCATAAATCTGAAGTTAATTCAGATTTGATTTTCCAATCAACAATTAATACAATGAGCTACATATGTTGAATGTGGACACGTTTCTCTCCCCTTCTCTTGCCCCCCCCCCCTCTACCCTTTTCTCTCTCCAGTTAAATCCCCCCTCTTAATTAAAGCCCATTAATCCCCATATAAGCTGCCGGCCCCTCACCCCCTCTCTCTCTCTCTTACCGTCGTCCCCTCCCCTCTCTCTCTTCTCCACTTAAATTATTTCTCAATTAAAACCCAATCCCCCCTCTTCATCATATCGGCCACCTCTAATCCATCCATCAATTAGAGAATTTTGAATTCAAATTCTCCCTCCTTCCCTCTCAAATTAATTCCAATATTAATTTCTACTCAATATTAATTAATCAAGGAATTAATTCCCTCATCTCCTCTTGACTCCTCTTACTACCTAAATCCCTAACCCAAGGCTCTCCAAGCCGGCCGACCTCTCCTCTCCATCAAATCGCCTGCCACTTTGGTCCGTCCCGGAATTGAAGAGACTTCTCTCCTCCAAGGATGGCCGATCCTGAGCATGACCACGGATTCATCTACGACCATCCAGGCTTAGTGGATGTTCTACATTCTCCCTTCTTTGAAGTTGACTTAAGAGATCGACGACACCGTAGAAGAATACATTGATCGGGTTCTCTTTTCCTTGACTACCGCCATCGAACAACGTCATTCCACCATCCAGTGGCAAATTACATAGCATCCACCAGCTTCCTCCTATTCGGGTAACTTCCTGTTGGTCCAAAACCTAAGTGTTTATTATCTTCTAGTGGGCAAATTATAAGGTGCGGACACCGGACGTAAGGTTGCATCCAGATTTGCTGAACTTTAGTTGCCCTTTTGTTGTCCTTTTGCAAATAATTGCATATTAGATGCCCTTTTGCTGAGCACTTGCAAAAATGCAGCAAAATCGCAGCTAAAGCGCAACAAATATCCTACTAATTGAGTATTTATTGCCTTTTGTTATGCTTTTGTAAATACTCAGCAAAAAGGCAGCTAATATGCAATTATTTGTAAAAACACAACAAAAGGGCATCTAAAGCGTAGCAAATCTAGATGCAACCTTACGCCTGGTGTCCGCACCTAATAATTTCCCCTTCTAGTGGCATCCGTATTATTGTTTAATTTGTTCTCCTGCTAAGCCTATGGTAAGAGTGTGAGTGAGGGAAACTCAGGTTGAAAGTTCTATTTGTTAATCAGTGGATTCTTATTATTTGCCCCTAAGTATTGAAAATTTTGTTTTATTTTATATTGGCCTTCTAATCTAGTTGTAACTGCATACCATTACACGATCTATAATTGAATAATCCTAGAATTTAACTTGGTGAAACATTGAGTTTAAAATTAGCAAGGCTTAATAACTTGTTATTAATTCCTAAGCAATTCTTGTTTCCATATATGTTTCACATCACTTCCTCTTCAGAGCCAAACCTCCTTCCTCAAGTCGTCCACGGTTCCAACCTCTACTCTTCCTCTCAATCCGACAACCACCAACCCACACCAGCAATCGATCTCAAATCCTACGCCTCCGATCCCAATCGCACGGCCTGTGGCACCTTCGGCCAAACCCACTCCAACATGCTACAGTCGTTAGATTGCCTCCACTTGTAGCCCAACTTTTGCACTTCTCTGTCGCTCAATTCCCTCTAGCCGACGCTTCATCAACCTTTTGCAAACCAACCTCACACTCGACCCGTCTTCCTCCATCCCAAACAGTCGAAGTACCCCCTGCTCCAACTTCCTGAGGCTTCCAATCAAGCAACTGTACCGACCCCAGCCTCGACTACCTCTGTTTTGTTTCTCAAAGTCACACGCCACTATGTTGATTGATCCGAACCCGTTACCCTATCCGATCTCAGCAACACAACTCCGCTACAACCCACACTTGCCTACAGCCCACATTAATTTTGTACATCCAAGCCCAATAGTAATCTCAATCAACCTAACCCAACCCACTGAAATCAGTCCGAGACACTCATATAGCCACTCAGTTTCCTCTCCCTCTACTATCATTATTAATTAATAATTAGTATTAATACTAACTATTATTATTATAAAAAAGAGGGAAAACCAGAAAACAAAAAAGAGAAGAAAAGAAAATTCAAAAAAAGAGAAAGAAAAGAGAGTTACTTTTTGTGCGCAATCATCACCGTCGACACCACCACCTCAACACTATCGTCGTCGACTGCCTACACTTGTGCATAAATGTACCTAAAACACAATACTCCATTCCCGCATTCAACGCTCACAGCGCGTCAAAGGACCACATATACAAGCTCTCGTAGGGTGGTGGGAGGAAGCCTAATCCAACACTTACAGCAAGGGACAACTCGCTTACAAGCAACAGGTGGAAGGCGCCTGATGCATCGTACAACATATTTACATACTAAAGTACACTCCCGCAACCTGAGTACTAAAGAAAATAATAATTTACATAAGAAGAAATGAAGCGTAGCGCCACGCCACCAGATCAGCAACACTCGCAAAAGTAGGCAAAAGGCGTCTACAGGCTTCTAAATAAAATGCTATGTGCACTTAAATGAAATCCATTCACATGGCAGATTAGTGCCAGGCATTTCAAAACACCCCCAAGCATGGGAATACGCACTAATGCATTCATATCGTGCATATACACATCACAAGATGTCAAATACATCATGCAAGCATATCATACAACATGTAAATGTGTTTGGACATTGGCAAAGAAAACTTGCAGTAAAGTATCAATCCAAAATGAGACAAAAATCATCTAGTTAGCAATTTGATCATTCAAACAACAAAAACAATTTGACTCAAAATATTGAAGATTCAAATTCAACATATAAGAATAGTACTTACCATCAACCAATATAATGTCTCCAACATCCACATCATTTATGAAGCCATCATAGTTTACGCTAACAGTATTCTCAGTGCTGACTCCTCTTTTGATGGTGAAATTGAACTCCTGGCCTTCCACAAGTAAAATGGGCTGGGGTACATCTCCACTTCTAACTTCAGGCCCCTATATTAATTTTTTAGCTTCAAACATCCATTCTGTAGCATTTTTTATCAAATTCATAACCAGTAGATATTATATTGTCAATCTTTTCTTAGGGTTACTAATTGATGACCTTCTTCTAATTTAAGATCTACTGGATGTTGCAAAGATGAGTAGATCAACTACACACAAACCTAAGTTATCTGAAGAAAAAAGAAATTGAAAGATTAAGATCTTGCAGATAGTGTTACCTTTGTATCTAACATTATTGCAATGACATTATCTTCGGACTGAGCATTATACTCTCTAACCAAATCAATAGTTTTCTGATGTGATTTATGATCTCCATGTGACATATTCAGCCGTGCAACATTCATTCCTTTTTGAGCAAGCTTCCATATCATTTCACGTGAACTTGTAGAAGGCCCTATTGTGCACACAATCTTTGTTTTTCTTCGAGAATTCGTAAACACCCCCATGTTGCTTGTTTTTTGCTCACCTAACTGAAGACAATGCAAGACATTCTTGTTTAACAGATCAAAGTTATAAATTTATAATGATGAGAAAATCAAACAGAAATCAAGGAAGACAACCATATTAACTTATGTGTGAGCTCTGATGCATGAAAATGGCTACAGTAAAAACAAGTCCCAAAACAAAGATAGGTGGCAGAAATAAGCAATACAACCCACCTAGCTTAGCATGAAACCTCATTTAGAAGAGTAAATCAAATCATTAAATACTTATTAGAGGATTAAATCAATAGGTTTTGATTCAAGAACTGCAAGTGAGATTAAATAGTTTTGTTCATAGATTGTCTTAATCAAAGTATGTAATGGAAAAAAATCACAGAACAAGCGAATCCCAGTAGATTTGTTCATGTCTCCAATTCTATTTTCTTGAAAATGTAAAATCTTTTTGAACCCAATCATCACATTATGCAACAAAGAAAGGAAAAAAATTGTCAAAGTTCCTAATAAGATATTTGACTTGCACTAATCCATAATCCAATGTATAAAAGATCATATGATACGAACAAGACACTGAAAACAGTAACAAAAACAACATAAGAAATGAGAAAAGTTGATTAATTTGAACTTATCTAAAACTCCACGAAATTGTGGGATAAGGTTTTAGGCAATTCGAGGATTTTTACAACTTCAAGAGATTGAGGGAGAAAAAGACCCACAAGTAAGGCCAAGTTCATTCATTCTTTTTGGGTGTCATAATATCTCAACAAGATGAGTGTTTATAATCTAAAATCTAACTAAAAGCCTATTAAACCACTTAATCGATCTAAAACATATAAGCTAACATGAATACTAATTGCTCATTGAAAAACACGCCTTACCATTTATTTATATCATCATACCAACCCCAAACTTCCTAAAATCAACCCGCCAAAGCGTTAAAAAAACTCACCACACTCGCCGGCCCATTGACAGATGCCGATACAGCCGTCCCCTCGCTCTTCTCCACCGCCCTCTCCGATCTAACCACCATGCCTCCCAGGAATGACAACGACGAGCGCGACCACCCTCTGCTCACAGCAACAGCGCGGCTTACATGTCGGGAAAAAGCTAGGCCGGCGTGATCCCCTCCACTCGGTATCGTTCCCGCCAGAATGCTACCAATCTCCGCTGAAGCAGCCATTATTAGATCAGAAAAAACTCACAGAGCATACGATGAAAGGCCGCAAGAACAGAAAAGGAAGAGTTTTTATAGAGGGAA
The DNA here is from genome assembly GCF_001605985.2 of Dendrobium catenatum. Classification (NCBI taxonomy): domain Eukaryota; kingdom Viridiplantae; phylum Streptophyta; class Magnoliopsida; order Asparagales; family Orchidaceae; genus Dendrobium; species Dendrobium catenatum. The sequence goes on from NW_021319405.1 coordinate 107,663, forward strand.
TTGATGGTGCTAATGGAGTAATGGTACGAGAATTCAGCATAGCGCTTTTTGCGGTTATGCCAACGCAGACCAGAAGAACTTGTGGACGGAGGAAGGACGACACGCAGAGAGAAGTCTGGAGTGATCTTCGATTTCGGCGTCCTTGTTATGGCGAATTCTGTGTTTGGCTAAGAAATATTTGGAGAATAAAAGAAACTATACAAATTGGTGTTTATTAATTATTTGGATTTGAAGATCAAAGATAAAGAAAATTATTATTTTTAATTGGGCATTTTAAGTAAAAATATATAATAAGATTTTAATTCCTGTCTTAAACGGGTAAAAAGTGAAGAGAAAGATATTCACTAAGAAGCTATTTCATTTGTTGAAAAATAAAACAAAATAAAATATTATATAAAAGGAATGAATTATATTTAAATTATTTAAAATTATTTGAATGGCTGTAAAATAAATACATATGATTAATTTTAATTTGACTCAAAGTAAAATAAACATGTATAAAATCCAACGATAGTGGTATGCGCTGGCCCAAAGGGCAATGACGGTAGTCGATTCCGACTGGTCAAGGTGGTGTTAGCAATAGTTGACAATTGACCCTCATTGCAGGGAACTTTTATTACGTCCGGTGTAAGGACATAGAGGAATGTCCGGTTGGAGGCAAAATCCCGCCAAAAAAACTCGGTATTTGCTTGGTACAACTAGGTATTATTTAATATTAACGAGGAATACCGCTCTTTGAAGACCAATACCGAGCTGTACCGAGAAATACTGAGTTGTACCGAGTTTTTCTAGGAAAAACTCGGTACAACTTTTGTATAACTCGGTATTTCTCGGTTTAGCTCGGTATAACTCGGTATTGGGTCTTCAAATGATGGTATTCCTCGTTATTGTTTGGTATTGCTCGGTATTTGCTCGGTACAACTCGTTTTTTGGCGGGATTTGGCCTCCGACCGGACGGAGGACGTAATAATTGTTCCATTGCAGGTGATCATGATTCAATTTAAATGAATAATTTATTTTTTAATTAATTGCTAATTATCTTAAAAACTATTATCAAAATGTTGAATTGGAATCATATCCACATTAAATTTATATTTTGACACTCTTCATTTGTACATAAGAAATAAAAGCTAATGAAATTAGTTCTCAATAATCATAAATCATACCACTTTATGTTATAATAAAAATTATTTTTGGTTGGTTAAATTTTTTTCTAAGATATTTCTATCAATAACTAACATAGCTATAGATTTAATTAGAACAAATTAATAAATTTCAGCATTACTAACCTCATCTTAGTGTGTAGACAGTTTAGAAGAGGGTGCTTGTCTAATGCATGTAAAGGAAATTTATCTCCCATGTTAAGTTGATTTGATTTCCCTCCAATCTCTTTATTAACAAACAAAATGTTATGTATATAAATTAGGAAAGAGAGACAAACTTGCAATCCAAATGTTTCACAACTACAACATTAATGAAAGACAAAAATTAGGCCAAAAAACAGATAAAAGATAAAGAGGAAGAGGAGTTCACTAATCAAAGCTAGCGGGCGAAGAATGAGCCTTTGAGAATCAAGGCTGGAAAAAATTTGTGGGGAGGGACAAAACATAATAGAGCGGATATAAGAACTCTAAAGGCTTGGAATAGGGGTAGAGATGAAGATGATGCCTATGGATGAATCATGACCTTTGGCCTCAAATAATCTTTTAGTTGAATAAAGCGTATTGACAAGATTAATCCAACAAGTCTAACCTAAGCTATTCTACCATCGTCAAGGCGCTTGAATGCTTAAGAATAGTATGACTGAGGGATTTCATACGGTTGTTTAATGGAGTTTTTGGATTTTAACTGTATTTATAAAGCATGTAACTCTCTAAAGTATAAAAAAACACAGCCACCCTCTGCATGAAAGGGAACTTGAATCTTGACTTGAAATTCAAATGAGATCAAAGGTTTGAAGAATCCAAAAGCTCTACCATAAGCACCATTGTCATACCGTCATTTGACAACCACCATCAAATCATCATCTTATTGCAACCATCAGACCATTGTCCAATCATCATGAACAGGCCCTCATTCAAAATTGATCGTTAAACCATTGTCAAACCATCACGATTAAAACATCGCCCAACTACCACCCTCGAACCACCACCTAATTATTACCATCGAACCTCCACAATAAAACCAATGTCACAAAATACGATTCTTCAAGCATCATCATTCAACTATAATTCTCTGACAACCATTGTCCAATAATGATCCTCCTCTGACCACGGTCCTCCTTTAACCACCATCACCGAAATATGATCCTCCAACAACCAACTCCCGACTATGACCCTCCCAAACCACCGTCACCGCTATCATAATAACTCATATTTTGACTTAGTCAAATATTTTTTTTAGGAGTCTTTATAAGTCAAATTTATAAATTATCTTCCTGATAATATGGATATTATTGCACTTTAATTATAATAACTTTTTTTTCTAATTTTAGGGGCAGTATAAAAAATTGACACATATCGGTACAAGTGAGATTTTTTGGAACGTTAGACATCTATTTTGCAAACTGATTTCAACAGATCATTATAGACATACTTAGCTAATTTATGAATATTTTTCTATAATTTTTTAATTCATGAATTTGAAGATATAAAAGGATTTAGATTAATTTTTTCACTTCAATCTAAACAATTAACATAACTATATTTATGGCCTTAAGATATTTTATTAAAAACTATCTAAAGTAACTTATCAGACTTATCAAATGCTAGTTTCCCCATTTCATTTAACATAGAATAGAGAATAGAATAGGTAATTTGAGAAAAAAATTAGAGAAGAGAAAAGAAAACTTAGGGTTTGGAAGTCATCAAGTAACTTTTGTCAGTCAGTCATGCTGTAAAAGTTGTTCATCTTGAGGTAGGCTACCATTACCTACCTTTGATTTCAATGATTTTGTATATTTTATATTTTATAAATTTTAATTTATTCAGAATGTACAAAAGTTACGATATCTTGATTTTTAACAAACTTTTACTGTATAACTTTTGGTATATGATAGATATCATTAATATGGGCATTTTAACTAGAATATATTGAATTTTTACTATGTATTTTTATATTTTGGGAGAAATATCATAATTTAGATAAATATAAAATTTTGAGAAATAATTGTTAAAATCTTTTTATATGCATTTATAACATGCATATTTGTTATAATATAGCTATAGTTGATAGTTGATACACATATCTGAAAAAGAACACACTTTATTTTTGTGAATTTTACTAATTTTGATTCATATCACATTTTACATGTAATAATATGATATAGTGAATTGAACAATTAGTGTAGTATCAGATATTTATTATGTTATATATATGTGAAATATTTGTATGTAAAAAAAGATTGGTCATAAATGATTGACTGATTCATGTTAGTTGGAAGCATGTTATCTTGTACGGGAGAGTGGGCTGATAGACTTTCCTCTAAAATAAGATTGATGGTGTAATACTAAATGAAATGAAAAGTAAAACATAAATAGACAAATTGATATGTCATGATATGTAGATAGACAAGAAGTGACGACTTCTGATATGAAAGCCATGAGATCTAAATGACTTATGATATGACCTATTCCTAAAAATGGGATTGGATACAGGAAAATCTCCATAGATAATTGAAAATCTCCATAGATAATTAGATATCTCTTCTTACTTATAGTTAGGGCTGCAAACGAACCGAGCCGAGCCGAGCATGTGAGTTTTCATGTTTGTGTTCATTTAATATCAGCTTGTTCAAGTTTGGTTCATGTTTGTTCGAGCTTTAGCATTTGTGTTCATGTTTGGTTCATTTAAATTAAGGAGTGTTCATGTTTGGTTTATGTTTGATTCATGTTCAGTTCATGTTCATTCGTTTAGTGTTTATCGAGCTTGTTCGCGAACATATTTAACGAATTTTTTTAACTATCAAATAAACACGTTCATGAACATATCTATGAACAAATACATTTATAGTAAAAGCAATTGTCTATGTAACAAAGGTAATAATTATTTATATTTATTAATTATATAGTCAAATATTAAATATTTTTATCGAGCTTATTCACGAGTTCAAAATCGAACATGAATCGATCTTTATTGAGCTTCTTATCGAGCTTAATATCGAGCTTGTTCATGAACTTCAAATGATGTTGTTCGCGAACATAAATGAGCCGAACGCATTAATGTTCAAGTTTGTTTATTTAAGAATCGAGTATTTAAAATATTGTTCAAGTTTGTTTGTTTAGTTAATTAAACAATCGCAAACGAGCTTTAATCGAACCGAACAACGAGTAGCTCGCCGACGTTTGGTTCGCTTGCAGCCCTACTTATAGTGCTTGCATATACATATGACAGACATATTTATGTCATAAATTACATAATTGATATGACATGATTTACATAAGATACAAGTTATGGCTGGCACAAGTACTTGATAAGACTGATTAAACTGATACATTGTTATTGATATATATGAATCACATAATTTACATAATTTACATAATATACATACATAGCATAGACAATGTATGGCAGACATATGAAAATAATAGGTATACTGATGTAATAAAATGTTATATAAATTATTTTGTAGCTGATGAGTATAGGATTGACAGAACTTACTAATGACTATTCACTTATTTAGTGATCACAACTCTTTAGATATACAGTTATAATGATGCTTATTGTTCATATAACATGTTATTATTCCATTGATTGTTATATATTTTTAAATTTATATGTTCATACTGATAGCGATTGAATGATTACATTGATACTATTCAACTTATCTTGAATTGATTTCAGTTATAGGTTATACTAATCTATTGAGCTTTTAGCTCACTATGTGATTTTACAAATTTTTAGGAAGGGATCAGGATCCAGGAGAGTGGGGCATATTAGGAATTCAGGTTTTATTTTGTTTATGTGTTTTCTCTAGTTATATTCTTTTATATTCAGGAACTTAGAAAGTTGAAATGAATGTAATGATTGATTTCTTGACTTCAGTACATGAATTTTAAGGAATAAATATAATTTTATATTTTGATGTATATGATTTTTAGTTGCTTCCACTAGATTGAATTATATTGATGAATTCATATAAGCTCTTGTTGGTTAATTAATATATAGATAGATAATTTTTCAAAATTATACCCTAAAGTTTTACAATTGTGGTCCTCCAACCACTGTCTTCTAACTATGATCCTCTAACCTATATCGCTCAAGTGCTATCCTTTGACCATCATCATTGACCTACAATACTCCAACCAACATTGCTTAATTATGGTCATCCTGACCACCATCGACCAATTATGATCATCCAATCATCGTCGTCCAACTACAATCCTATGACCTCAGTTGCCTTATTATAGTCATCTGACCATTGTTGCCCACCTACGATCTTCCAACCGCCATTACCTGACTATGTCAGTTGACCATTATTACCTGACAAGTGCCCTTCTGACCAATTTTGTTTGCTTACAAACCTTAGACAACCATCAACCAATCTTAATTCTCCGAACTTTGTCTCCCATCTAAGCTCCTTCGACCATCATCACATATATATGGTCCGCTAATTACAATCATGTGATTATAGTCTTGAGGCTATTATCACTCAACTATAATTTGTGAACTACCATTGACCAATTACAGTCCTTCAACCACAATTGTTCAACTACAATTCTACAACTACCATCGCTCAACTATGATCATCTGATCTTCGTTGTCCGACCATAGTCATCTTTCCATTATCACCATACTATATAACGGTCATTGACTTTAGCACTTGCCACTGGTAAAGTCAAAGCACACCATTGCTTATAAGGTTGAAACGTGTTATCAACACCAACTTAACTCCCCATATCAAAAACAAGATTTATGTTGAATTTCTTAACCTCTAATGCCTTATCCTCAAAAGAGACTTATCAAACAAATAATAAATAATCTCTTAAAGACAACTCACATGCTACAAAGCTCTTCCGACTTCCACTATGAAAAAAGTTTTACACATTATATATCTACTATATTGCATCAATACATTCTCCAAACACACTGAAGGGCATCATTTGTAACTCATGACTAACACTTGCGAAATCATTTGAAACATTTCCAAATTTTAATTTTAACCCTATGATAAAATTTATACAAAATTTCAATATCAAATCAATCGATGCATATAATGAATTTTTACAAACTAAGCTGACCTTTAATAAATGTGAGATCATTTACAATATAAAAACTTTATATGTAAACTTGATTAACTTATTCAAATTTTAAATTTATAAACTATATTAATTTATATAATATATATTTATATAATTCTTCAGTCATCCATCCATTTTATAGAATTGGGATTATTTACTTGCATTGCCATTGAGCCTCAGTACAACTCATTTTTTGGCGGGATTTGGCCTCCGACCGGATGTTCCTCTGCGTCCGATCGGAGGACGTAATAATTGTTCCTACCAATGACCACCACGTACCTTCGCCGCTGATTATCAAAATTTATAAAATCATTTAAAAAAAAGCAATTGCCTCAAATGAACCCTAAAATGCTCACCATTTTGAGATATGCTAATTTCTTATATTAAGCTTAGTTTTTTTTATAAAAACATCATTTTAATATAAAAGGTCATTTAAATCACCACATCATTTTATAAAACCTAAGTTTTTTTTTTTTCCCAGGAGTGTAGCATTTAAGCTAATTAAAAATAAATTCACACACAAACATCATATACGCAAGCTCTGAATCCAAAATCTCTAGATATGTAACATAAACTCTGAACCAATAGACCAAGATGATCTGCTTGGTAACTATGATATTTTGTTAACTTGGTGAATTATTGACTATAATAAATTGATCTCGAATGATTCCTACTGATTCAAATGAGCTCCTAATAGATACTTTCAAGTCGGCTCATTTTATTTTTTTAAAGTTTATCTTACAAGAAGGAGATTAGCAAAAGAAACTAAAATCATTAGAACTTAGGTGAAGATTTGGGAGAATGTAGTCCAAAGGCAATTATAAAAAAGAGAGCAATGAATCGATTTTCATTTGCATTTTTATTTATCTTCAAAAGGGTAGAATATCTCTTTAGTGGCATTATGAATAAGATTCATATGAGGGAGCAATAATTAGTATTAGAGTTTGCACAAATTATTGAATAATTTTTTGCATATGAGAAGTTCTACACTACCCAAAAAAAAAAAATTGTCCGAAACGAAGCATAAGATAACCCCATAAAGATCCCCTATTCCTTGTGATCTTTTTTTTTTTTTTTTTTCAGCTTTATGACAACATAGTTTAGTAGCTTACTATATTGCCATTGAGCACTTGTAATATAAAGATCTATTCCTTGCGATCTTTTTTATTTTTTTTCAGCTTTATGACAACATAGTTTAGTAGCTTACTATTTTCATAGCATTTAGTTCTATTAGGACTGGCATACATAGGAGCATCGGGTTAATCCAAATCCGAATTATTTAATAAACAAGTTAAAAAAGATGGATCCGAACCGAACCTACTTGCAAACTAAACCTGACATGATAACCCTTTATTAATTAAAATATATTTTTATTACCTTGCTCATCATAAATTTTATATGAATTGATAAAAAATGAAACGATTATACTAACAAATAAAAGAATTTAAGGAAAAAAAATAAACTGTTTTTTCGGGTCAAGATTGGATTGGAGTGTCAACCCTAACCTGACCCATCTAATAGATGGACAAAATACATGACTCGAACCTAACCTGTTTATTAAACAAGTCAATCCAAATAAGAATTTTTTGGATCAGGTCCGGTTCAAATTAGTGGGTTGAATCATTTATTAACGCCCGCTATAACCATGATCCAATTCAAAACCACCAATTGAATTTTTGACCAAAATATCAGGATAGGATTTAGTGTTCTTCACATATATGACCAAAATGTATAGAATATTGTTAAGGAAAGGTGATTCAAGAAACTGAGACCATTTTTGAAAAGCATTTCAAGTAGTATACTCTCCAGTTGGATGATTATATCTTAGTACTTACAAAGTTATGTGGGCAAGAGAAGAAAATTCAGAAGTTTTCAGCAGTGAAACACTGGAAAAAATAGAAGAAAACTTTCCATAGTTGATTCTGCTAACAACTAAACTTACATGGCCGCATTCCCATAACAAAATAAGCGATCACATCCTAATCGTAGGCCTCGCAGGGAGGAGATATTTGCCAATGCTGCATGAAAGACATTTGTTTAATTATGAGCTCAGAAACATGGAAAAATCTTCAATTATTCAGGGTTGTCTAGCATACCAAGCATTGTAAACATCATACAAACTAAGGCTTTGTTTGAGATGGCTTTCTAATTGCTTTGTAAAACTGCATTTTAGTACAAAAATCTATTGAAAGTAGGAAAAAAATAATGGACTAAAACTGTCCCAAACGAAATCTGAATGAGGCCACTAACTATAGCAGTTGGCTGAGATGATTCAAGAAAAGAAAAAAAGCACTATTGCTAGAGCTGTTAAAAAAGCTCATTTTTTGTGTCCAATCATGTTAAACTAGGCCTTATTCAATCATCTTCGCTCGATTATAACTTGATTATATATATATATATATATATTTGTATAGATAAATATACAAATGCATGATGATATAGTATTCTATGATTTATCCATATGATTTTTAAGTAGGTTTTATGTTCATGAGCAGGCCGTATTCGGCTCGATAAATTATGAAGCTGAAAAAACAAATTTTGGCTCCTTTGTCTACCAAGCCAAGCCGAACAACAATTGAGCCTACTCAAGCTCGACTTATTTACAGCCATACAGCCATACCTGCTGCTACAAAAAAAATTTCTACTGTCTCATTATAGTGGAAATAATTTAGTTAAAGATGCTGATACAATAAGCAAATTCTACAAAACTCTACAATTGTCCAATAGTATAAAATACCATAAGTAATTTAGCCAGAAATGCAGTTCACAACCAAAAATGTGCAAATCCAATTAGATGGAACAGTATGCTGGAAATATAGATACTTGCTTGATATGAACTAGGCAGCATGGATTGCAAGCAACACACATGAAAAGAAAGAACCCTATTACCTAACCAGAAATTATGAAGAAACTCCGTAAGGCAGAAGTGCTGCAGCCACCATTCTTCCTTCCTCATTTAATATATTATATGTAGAAGCTGCATTTCTCTGTCATTACAAATGAAAAAAACGCAATTGAATGAGTAAGGTTTCGTTTGGGATGGTTTTTTTATTGCTTCTTAAAGCAGTTTTTAGTATAAAAATTTAAATTTTTATACTAGAAAGCTGTTTTAAGAAGCAGTAAGAAAGTCATCTCAAACGAAGCCTAAAAGTCAAATGCAAAAAGCAAACCACGGCTGGAGGTGGCAGTTTTTTTATGACTGCAAAACTAGATCTAATGCTTTCTATAAGCGTATCAGGAAAAAAAAACATCAGAGATGAGAAAATACCGAGTCAATTGCTTCCAGTTTCATGCCTATGGATCGAATGAATTTTCGAAGCTCTGGATTTACAGGTTCAATATGTCTTCCACAGCCAAGAATAAGAACCTCTGGATAGAGATTTAAAGAATGTAAATTAAAAAAAAAAACAATTATTACTGTTTGCCAGAAGAAAGATAACCAATATTGCTAAGTCGAGCAAAGAACAAGGAAAGAAGGATCCTCAGATTAAGATAACAAGCAGAAACTTTACTTAAGGATAAAAGGTCAGAAATACCGGCATGTAGATGAAAGTGCAAAATGTCATGATAAACAAGAAGAGTATGGAACATTGCCTGACGTTCACAAATAGAACTCCCCATTCACACATCCCAACACCATAAGAAACATCAAGAAGCATATACATTGTCCATTTTATGTATTAGTCTCTTTCAAATTGTTCATACATATTAAATTATAGACAATAATTAATTGGTGAATACGTGTCGGCTACGGCTTGAGTTAAAGAATCTCACTTACCGTCAAGCCGAACAACACTTGAACCTATTTAAATACGACTCATTTCCAGCCATAGCTGCTGCCACAAAAAAATTTCAAGAGGAACCTCACTTACCATCTCATTATAGTGGAAATAATTTAGTTAAAGATACTGATACAATAAGCAAATTCTACAAAACTCTATTTACGAGGCATGATGTATGATATGTATTCACCAATTAATTATCCGACACGTATTCACATTTAGTTAAAGAATCTCACTTACCGTCTCAAATTAATTGGTGAATACGTATCGGATACTGATACAATAAGCAAATTATATTTATGTTTGAAGCGTTATTTTCCAAATGAGGAGGAGAGAAGAAGTGTCAATATTGAGCTTGCTAAATTTTTTGATTATTTAGAGGACTTTTGTAACTAAGAGTCATTGCGTGATAGGTGGAGAATTGATCCGAAAATGTGGTGGATTATACATGGAGCTTCGGCACCTCTACTTCAAATAATCGCCATAAAATTGCTTGGCCAAATTTTATCATCATCTTGTTGTGAAAGAAATTAGAGCACATACTCATTCATCCAATCAATGAAGAGAAATAAAATTACTCCACAACGGGCTGAAGATTTAGTTTTTGTGCATACAAACCTTCGGCTTCTCTCAAGGAGACAACAGGATGTGGGATGTTGCTGGTGATGGATTTGAATCTCTTAAGGATATGGGAATATTAGAAATTGCTAATCTTTCACTTGATGAGCCTAAATTGGAAGCTATGATATTTATTAAAGATGATATAGAAATTCAAAGACAAACCACTGAAGAAACTAATACTATCATTCCTTCTATTAAATAGTTGAAACTTCATGTGCTGGATAATTTATATTTTTGTTTTTGTTGTTACACAAGACATTTAAATATTTAATGCTTACTTTTCTTTTGATATTATATGATACAATGCTCCAAATGATGTTGCTTTCAATTTTTTTTGTCATTTCAAATATAATGCTTTGATTACTTTCTTAATTTTTATGTATGATTTATATATTATAATATCGTATCCGTGCCGTATCCGTATCCTGTATTTTGAAGAATTGACGTGTCCCATATCCGTATCGTGTTGTATATGTGTCATCGTATCCGTTTCGGTGCAACATAGTTCACCAACCATGCTTTAGGTTTCTCCCAAATAAAAAAAAACTTTTCTAAATCCCAAAATTGTACCCGATAGATAGCATCGACAACAATAATAACATCAACCCTTTATCCCACTATGTGGGTTCGGCTACATGAATTCTTTTTCTCTATTGTGCCCTGTTAAGAGTCAAATTCTCATTTAAATCTAATAAAATAAAGCCATTTATAATATTTTCTAACCAAGTTTTCTTAGGTCTACCTCTACCTTTCTTAACATAAGGAAAATATAATACATCTACTCTCCTAACTGGGTCATTAGAAGACCACCATTTTATGTGACCAAACCATCTAAGATGACTCTCTCTAATAATCTCATCTGCCACAAGAGCAACTCCAAGCTTTTCATGTATATGCTCGTTTCGTATCCAACCCTAAGAGTAAAGAAACTCATCCACCTAAGCATCCTCATTTTTGCAACACTTAACTTAATGTTATACTTCTCTTTTAATGGCCAACATTCTGCGCCATAAAGCACTGTAGGTCTCACCACCATCTTATAAAATTTTCCCTTAAGTTTGAGGAGAACTTTATTATCACACACAAGCCCGATGCATTCCTCCACTTTAACCATTCAACTTGAATTCTACTAATGATATCCCCATCTATTTCACCATCACTCTGTACAATAGACCCAAGATATCTAAAACATGTACTCTTATTAATGACTTGATCACCCAAAGTCACAATCCCTCCACAAGAACTATTATTACTGAAATTACACTCCATGTATTTAGTTTTAGATCTACTCAAATGAAAACCTTTAGACTCTAAAATTGACCTCCATAATTCAAGTATACCTTCAACTCCCTCTCTAGTTTTATCAACAAGAGAAATATCATTAGCAAAAAGTATACACCAGGTTACATCCTCTTGCAAAGGACATCCATGACTAAAGCAAAAAGATAGGGCTTAAGGACGATCCTTGATAGCATAAAACATTTAATTTACAAGAAGTAAAAACGGTCATAGAAAGGGCAAAATCCTGAACAACAAACAAGCTAGAGGAAAAAGCAACAATAGCGAACATTAAGATAATGACACTAAAAAGGAAAAAGATAATAAAAATAATTAAATACAAATCAAATACCTGGAACAGGCCTCAGGATCTTGAAAATGGATAAGCTGCACTATGTTCATAAAAATTGAGCATTAATGTTTTAATTCTACACATAAAGTAGATAACAACTATTTAATGCAAGAATATTAGTAGATGGGGCTAATTTTTATTTTTATTTTTAAATTATTGTCTAAGGATTCGTTTGGGTCAACTTTTTTACTGCTGCTATGGTAGGAAAAGTAGCCTGTAGAATCCAGTGTCTATTTGGATGCAAAATTGGTCTTTTTTTTCTGTTTGTCCAAAATATTTTTTAGAAAAATCACTTTTTGTGAAAGCATAATAGGAACTACAGCTGAGAAAGCAGCTTTCAAAAAATTATAATAGCATAAGAAGAAAAATATTTGCCGCCCCAAACGAAGCCTTAACCATTAAAGGTCAATCATGAAGCTTCATTCTAGATGAAGAGATCGTGATTCAGATAACCTTAAAAGAGCATGGAATACAAGTAGCTCATCTGCATACCTCTCTGCATTGATCTCTGAAAAAACTTTTGGTGCCCAGGACATGATTTTGTTCTCAACAATTAACAAGCTTCCCTCGTATTTAACCCCATTAATCGTGAACCCGGTCTCAGAATACCTAGATAAAGAATTTAACAATCAAGTTGCAGTGTCAGCTTCTGTTATTAGAAAGAAAAACCATTGTTATCACATAATTTGGAACTACAGCGGAACCAAAGTGTTCAACATTTTTTCCTCTTTAAATTAAGGAACAAGACAGATGAAAAGATCTTTTCAGATACAGAGTAATATAGGGATGCAAAGCCTAAAAAAAAGATACATAGTCATATAATTCTGCAAAATATCATAAACAAACTAAGGCAATTTTAACCTGCATCTTGAACTTCACTAATTACCAAAGTAAACGTTTCAACAAATCACACTCACTGCCTAAGAATTTATCACTTGAATACAATACAGCAATTTTAGAAGTAAACAATATGAGGAGAAGTAATATCATGTAATGTAGAACTTTTGGATTAATAAAATTTTTAGTTAAATCTTGAGTGTACTTGGTTGGATGTTGATTCATTCAAGTGTAATGCAAGCGTAACTAACAAATTCCGGAGTAAATCATCAGCTTATATCGGCATTATACCTGGAATTCCATGCTTGCTAATCTCTTACCTTTTCTGTTTTCAAATACAAAATTCAATATTAGTTTGCAAGTGTGATTCATTTTAATTAAAAGGATCAAAATAGATTTTCTTAATAATATTTTCTATTTATGATTTATTAAAAATATTAAGTTCATAGGGCTTACACCCAGCCTCATGATAAAACATCTCAACTTATGTCTCTAGACTCTCTACCATTTAAAACATTGCTAGAAGTACACTATGAGGCTTTCGAATATTTTATTGACATCTAAGAATGTTGCCCAACTTCAACTAACACCAAAAGCTTACTATCATAGAATATAGATACCAGCAAACCAAATATCTGACACCCTCACATAACGCCACATTGCATTGCAATGTTTGTGAGCTGAACAACCCTCAAAATTATTTATCTTTAAACGCCCTCCTCTAGTTGAATGGAAGATCCAATCAAAATGCGTTTTAAAGTCAATAAACGGGTACATATTACCGTACGAGATTTTTATACCACTTAATACTATTCTATTTACATATTTAACACTTAAAACTTTAATATTACATAAATACCATCCATAGTTCATTTTCATATCAAATATGAGTGGTAGAAATGAAATATATGAGTGGTATGAAAGAAATATAAGTGGTATATTTGATATTAAAATAATATAGGGTGGTATGCATGTAATATTAAAATTTTAGGTGTTAGATACGTAAATAGGATGTTATAAAGTGGTATGTATGTAAATTTCCCAAAAAAAAAAAGGATTCAAGTTTGTTGGCAACTCCACATAACAGAAGATTAAAGTTTGCCGGCAACTCTAGAAAGGGGAAGAGATTAGGGAGAAACTTACATCATTTATATTGCATTACAATGTCTCCAAATAGAGGACATTGAAGGATGTACAAGCACAATAATTTATTAAGTATCTAATAACCCTAATTGAACTCAAATGCTTATTGCATTTATGTAATTATTTGCCCGCTAAACTATTCCAAATTCGTAACACTTGCCCGCATAAAATGAGTAAAAACTAAAATCCTAACTTTCTAAAATGTAATTTTTATCTATAAACAACCAAATCGGCCGTAAACGGATCCTTAAATTTCCAAAATTTCCGAATGCTAAATAAAAAAACCCAAGGAAACACTAGCAAATAACAGTTAACATAGAAATGCACGCCTGGTGAGATCCAACAGCTTATCGTAAAGAGAAAGAGCATTGTGTGTGTGGGAGCAAAACATACTCTTTGAATCGGAGTTGATCTTCTGGTACGCTATCGATTATATTTATCTGGTCATATAGGGAAAACATGCGCCTGACAATCAAAAAAAAGAAAAAATCATAGGTAGGTAATTAGACTACCAAATTCTCCACTACATGGTCAATCACAACGATATGGGGTATGGAATAGGCAGGGAGAAGAAATCTAAAACCTGAGAGAAGGGAGAGTTTGATTTGCAGGATTTAGGGATTCCTTCCGAAGTGTTTTCACTATATACGGTAGCAAGGACGCTGCCCTCTGCCTCCCGACGCCGACCGCCATGATCGACTCGTCGTTAAGCTCCCGTACTCACCGGATTACTAGACAGAGCTGACGAATCGGCAGACGCCGGTTAAGGGTAGCCGGAATCGAAAATGCTGAATCGTTTAATTTGCGAATACTGCATCATCATTTTTCATTTATGCAATTTTTTTTAATTATATATACTATATATAATTTTTTTTTTTTTTACTTTTGGGGTCATTTGAGCTATTAATATTTTTTTTTTCAAAAGGTAATTCATTAAAAGATAAGAATATATCACAAGACTACAAAAGGCCACATATAGAGAATTACAATAAAATAAAAATAAAAAAAACAACAGACCAACACTAATCTGAACGAAAGAATAATCAACCCAAAACTAATAGGACTCAAACCGACACCTAGTTGCCAAAAAGGAGTTATCCAAAAAGTTCAAAGGGTAACAACCAAAATTTCAAGCCAACAATAAAACCAAATCACTAAATCTAAAGGAAAGAGCCACCAAGGTTGCCAACCAAGTCCTGCCATCCGAGGTATATGTAGTAAGACAGGTTCATCATAGTCCCATTCCAATACCCTTGTAGCAATCAACCAAAGACAAAAAAAATCAAATCACCACAGCCACAACCTTCCAAAAAGGAAAGTCATTTCTTTTTGGATTTTTGTTTTCTATGCTAAACATTGTTTTTGAACAAGCCAACATCCACAACTTGAAGAAGACTTAAATCAAAGTTGTCTCGAGCATCTAAATTGCTCTCAATAATTTTCTCCCCTCTTGCGGACGACATGTCATCG
Organism: Dendrobium catenatum; assembly: GCF_001605985.2. Taxonomy (NCBI): domain Eukaryota; kingdom Viridiplantae; phylum Streptophyta; class Magnoliopsida; order Asparagales; family Orchidaceae; genus Dendrobium; species Dendrobium catenatum. Next base: position 123,385 of record NW_021319405.1, read on the forward strand.
TGTGACCAATCGCATTGCCACACAACATTATCTCTAGCAAGATGGGTTAACAAATCAGCATTCAAAATAACATATATATATGCACATCCACCATAGGCACCACCACTCCGGCATCACCCATCTCAGCCAAGGTTTCACCATCCCCAGCAATTAAAGAGACAGAATTATCACCCAACATCTCTACAACATCAACACAAGTAAGACTAGCTATAAGATTAATACAATAATTATTATCATTCATGAACAGACGGACAGGAATCTCAGCAGGATTAACTTCACCCTCAAAGCCCAACAAATTGCCATTCCACCACTAACAATAGAAACCGGAGTGCCAATAGAACAAGCCACAGTAGCACAAATTGGAGCTGCTAGAGACACGATGGGGCTAGAAAGATTGGACACCAAATCTGTACCAACCAAACTAGAAGTAATCGCTACAGGACTCGCCATAAAGACAAGTAATAGATTAGCCATTAAGTACTCTCCACAACACAACCAACTTCAACACCAATAGAAGCAGAAGGAAGGGAAGCAGGTGAAACAGCCACACCACCCATGTTAACTCCATATTGATTCACAAGAGATAATTCAACAACAGACGGACCAACCACATCAGATACATGAAGAGTAGGAACACTATCAACCAAAACCCCACCACCCAATTGAAGGACATTCTCCTCACTAACCCCTAAAATAGGTATATGAAGACTCAACTTATAAGGAACATCAACCAGGTCATTATCAAATGAAGGGCAACAAAAATCAATTGAATGCCCTAAACGTTTACATTTGACACAGAAAGGAGGAAAATCCTCCATAAAAACTTGTTGAAAATACCCTAATTTCACCGGACTGAGCCAAATTTTGTCAGAGTATTTCTGGGTAACATCGATCTCCACCAGAACCCGGGCCACAGACGGGCGAGACCCCAAAGCCGTTGCATTATTTACTTTCAGAGGTCTACCAAAAAGAAGCCCCAAACCATGCAAGATACGAGGGGAGAAGAAATGAGGCCGCAAGTTAGGAAATGAAATCCAGATCGAGACAATGGGTGATTCGACACCAATATATTTGAGCTATTAAGATAAACTCATATATATCATAAATATAAGCCTCAAATCAAAAGGCCTCTTAATCTTCGTTTGGGACGACTTTTTATTGCTTTTTAAAATAAATTTTAGTAAAAAAAATTTCGTTTGGGATGGCTTTTTTATTGCTTCTTAAAATGGATATTTAGCACAATTTTTTTTTGTGCTAAAACTCCATTTTAAGAAGCAATAAAAAATTCTTCTCAAACGAAGCCTTAGATAGTAGCCAAAGCCCCCTACCAAAAGACTAAGGCTTCGTTTGGGACGGCTTTCTTACTGCTTTTTAAATATGCTTTCTAGTAAAAAAAAATTATTATTTGTACTAGAAAACCGTTTTAAGAATTAGGAAGAAAGTCATCCCAAACAAAACCTAAGATGTGTTACATTATATATAAAATAAATAAACGTTCATAAATGCAACAACAATCAATTTATAGTATTCAAAAATATAATAGTTCTTAAGTAATAGTCAATGCACATAAGAGGCTCTTATCTTCCTCTAAAAAAGTTGTTGATTATCCTCATTAGATAGAATGGATCTATATCATTAAAAGATCATGATCATTAGAGAGAGATCTAAGACTTTCAATGAAAATCAGTTGATTGTTCTTATTGGCGATTAGATCTAAGGATCGAGAGGTGTCTAAAATTTATAATCATTATGGTAAGTTTCTACTTGATGACTATAAGATGTATAATATACTAATTAATAATGTGATATTTAGCTACTCTATTGAAAGAAGTAGAACTATATTTCAAAATTCATGAAATGTCTCTATAATTTCATTAAAATTAGATATATACATAATATGAATTATTTTAAGATCACTTGCAAGAGTGGAACTAGCCTTTCTATTTAGGATGAGCAAAATAAAATTTGATAGTGTAAAATTTTAGGAGTGAAATAGAAAAAATATTCTTAGAATTTTGGACAAATATATTTATCAAAAGAAGAAAAATATTTAAGATGAAATTTGACTTTACATAGCCTATGATGCACAAAATTGGAGAAATATGACCACTAATTTGTTTCTTAAGAAATAAATCTAAAAAATTCTATTGCACCAAAATAATCCCACTCTAGACTGCAGACCACTTTTTAAAGAATGTCACAATAAAATTTGATTTGAATAATTTTCAATCATGGTTGCGAAAATATGAGATAAAAAATTTGACCCATAATTGAATATTATTCAAACCTTAATTGAATATAAATAGTTTTAGTAAAAAAAAAATTGAACAAGGTTCAAATAAGATTTGAATAAGACGTTGTTTAACAAACTTATAAAATAATTGCATTGCATGTTTAAACAAGAATCGCTCAATATTACAACATGGTCCGAGTTTATTCAACAATATAGTATTAAATAGCAAAATATAATCTCAACTATAAAATAATAAGATAAACATAACATATGATAAAATTTTAATAAGAAGTCTTATATTAAATTAAAATAGTTGCAGTATTTTATAATAATATGTTGAGTGCAATCATAACAGATAACACAACAGACAAAATCTTTGATATAATTGAAATAGTTCTATCACTACAAAGTGACCATATCTAACTACATATATATCATTGTAAAAAGTACTCTTGAAGATCAACATGATTGAATCCATTTTCATCAAGCAATAGTAGATATATTTTTTTATTTGTAATTACAATTAAAAATCACCAAGCTTTATATTGATCTTGAGCAGCCCATTTATTGAATGCAACATAACATGCATAGAAAGCATAATATTATTTGTTTGTTTCACATATTCAACACAATGATGTCATTAGTCTTAATTGGCATAAATTGGCTAACAATTTTCTCGAGTACACCCCTAGATCTATGCATGACCTGAGCATACTTCTACATGCATAACAAATTGCTTAAAGGAGAGAATTGCCAAAAAAAAAAAAGATGGATCAAATACAATAAATTCAAACTTTGCTTTAAGTTTCATCAAACATATGATCAAAACTCGATCAAGCTCGCTTCAAAATTTGTTTGAATATTATTCTAGCATCGATAAAAACTTTTAATATTTTTATTAATCATTTTGACACACGATCAAAGTTTCTTCTACAATTGTTCATTCTTAGTTTTGAAATGGAAGCTTTGAAGAATGTTTGATCTTGTACCAAACATCTTTCAATCAAGGTTAGAAAAAATTTTGAGTAATGTCTGCAGTTGATACTCCCATATCTAATATCTTTCTACATTTATGGTTCAAAATATAAATGTATAAAATTAAAGGAGATGAATATTATGCCAAACTTATAACATCACTAATCTCCAACGAAAATTGTTGGCTAGCTAGAGATGGAGACAAAAACTTTGTATTGAAAGTTTGTCTCAAAACCATCACTTGTAAACAAGAATCATTAGAGAAGAAGAAGGCACTCGAAGTAGAAGGTATTAATCAATTTCTAGGGCAAACGGTTGCTTATCCAAACTAAAACATCTCTTTAAATTTCAAGGGTATTTTGATTTGAATTTAATTTTTTAGTGATTATTATCCCAAGAAACAAAACAGCAATCATATTTCTTCAATTTTAATCATTATGGGTCATGTAATGTAAAGTGTATATATAATCTAATAGAAAAGACAACAAGGATAATAATAGGATCTAGCTGCTAGGAGTTTTGGATGTTTTTTGAGTCCTTTAATATATATTTGCTTTGTTTTTGTAGAGTTCTGCTTTTCTCAAGACATGTGATATATATATAGACAAATTAAGTTTTACGTTTCCAACATTAGTTAACACATATGCATTAGTCAAACATAAATTATACTCAAGTAATACATAATAGTTCATAAGAACACCTACATGTGCATAACATATAGTATTGCAACACTAATAATGGTAAACTCTTTGTCTGAAATTGTTATATATTTTAATAATTCATGAAACATTCATAACGAGTTCTTTCCTCCAAGCTTCTAAAATATCAATTTCATTCCTCTCTCACACATTTTCCTCATTGCTAACCACCTCCTCTCTCTAACCATCCAAGTTATCAAGATATTGTTCATAATATAAGAACCCAATCCCCACATAGCCATCAAGAAACTCATTACCTTAATTCTATCCACCTCCTCATAAAAGAAAATCAATCCAAGCATGAGCATCAAAGGTATAGTCAAAGTACTTACAACATTAGAAAAAAAAGAGAAGAAACCTATGATATCAACCCTAACAACCTTACATTTGAAGTTTGTCTTTCAATAGATATCAATACTAAAGACATCACATAACCCACCCTCCTCCCTTTCTTAAACCCATCCATCTCCTTCCTCACCCCTTTCAACTATCCACTCCAAGTACCCTACATTTTTTCATATGTGAAGTTACAACTTATGCCTTCTATCATAGGCTAGAACATTGGTTTCCTAGCCTGGTTTCTAGAACAAGTTGGGCATGGTTTAGCTTTCCGCATGTTTATGCATAGGTAGATTTTTCACTTAACGTGCTTAACTGACTTCCTGGTTTGTAGTAAAAGTCGGATTGCCTAACAGATCTGAAATATTGGATTTCCACCGTGAGCAAGAATTATTTCCGTAATGTAAATTTGTTTCTAATACAGCTATGATAAAGCAGTTTCACAACCTTATTTCCCAAATAGAAGTATTTCTTTTTGTACAACAACTTCAAAAAATAGCTTTTTCTATTATTTCATAACCTACTTTACTGACAACTGCAGCCGTCCCAAACAGAGCTTTGGTCTTTTTTTAAACAATATTAAATTTGAGAGGATTTAAAAGATGGACATAAATTTGTAAAGTTAAAGGCATAAATGGTGCAAGGAGTTAATTGATCGAGATAATGAGCTTATTCAAATTATTAAACATCAGATTGGTTAAGCTATTATGTTTGTTGTCCTTGTCTTAAGTGCATTAAAACATACTAAAAGAGTTTGATTGGAGAAATATTTCTTTCTTTCCTTCATAATTTTTTTTAAACCTCCTAGTTGAGTATCATTGATACAACACTCTCTTTCTAAATGTGTATCGTTCTTTCGATCTTTTAGGAACAAAAGATTTTATCACATATATGTCTACAACCTTATGCTTTTTCGTGAGTGATTCATCCCATCATCTTTCATTTAGGAAAACGATACACAAAAAGTCTTAGTGATTGACTTACTATCATTATGTCTCGTAAGCACAAAACTTTTGGGTTAGAAAAAATGTTTGTTAATGTATCAAGCCTAACTTTAGACCTATTATAAGACAAGCACTTAGAAGAGCAATGCTGAAATCTCAAACATAGCTAGGCTTTCAATATTGGGCCCTTGCATATGATTCCTTTATTTTTAAATATTGAACTTTGTGTTGAGTTATTTCAAAGTATTAACGGCATTTTCAACCGAAAAATCTATTTTCAACTTTTAAATGCAGTAACAACCAAATAAAATAGTGATTTATTTACAACTGAAATCCACTTCTAGCACTAAAAAAGAAATTTTGTGTATATTATTTTTTTCTCATATAAGTTTTTTATATTTATTTTCTAACATAAAAATGAATTTATCAATAGTGCAATTTCAATATTGATGTCGTATTGTTCATAGCCAAGATAAAATATAAAAATGCGTTTTCATTTACCACTCGGGTAGACGCATGCAGGAGCTGCAAACAGACGAATGACGTTCCGTTGGAGATGCCTTAAGAGGCAACACCCATTTCCATTGAACCAAAAATATCATAAAATACTTTGATTACCATGGAATTCATTCAACAATAAATATAGCAAGATTAATTTTCAAACCACAAAAAGTCCATCATTCACAATCTTCTCATGAGTTTTATATATGTATTCATCCCTAATATGCACTTACAAACTTCAAAATAATGTCTTAACCTTCACTAAGTAGTTTGTTCATATATGTCAGAGTAATAATGTTTTTGTTTGTTTACTTCCACATAACACTAATCTGACATCATTAGATCATAATTCTCATCATAAATCAAGGGGATTGGCCTATCTTGGAGGCTGACGTTGTACTTGAATAGATACCTTCAGGCCGAGAAAGCAGTAATTGCCAAAAGTGCAGATAAAGTAATGCATTCCTTCTTCAATAAGTGAAACAGTTGCAGGCCCTATCTCAAAGGTTCTGAAAGCATTCTCAGCACTGCAGTTCTCAAACTCTCTCCTTGAAACCTGCTTCACATCGTACAAACCTGTGTCGAACCTGAAAACTATCCTCACAACATAATTATATTCAGAAAGAATGTATAGTCATCTCAATTGAATATATGACCACAAATTTTTTATTTGTTTTTCTATCATATTTGATGTTATGTATCGTATGTCATCACTCAATATAAATAAACTATCATAAAATTGTAAGTATGATCACAACAAAAAAAATGTATCAGATGAAAGTTTTAGGAGAAACTTTCTCAATGTCTACATGATAATATAAATTTTTTGGGAGAAATTTTCTTAATTAATATATATTGGATAAAGCCAAATTCAATGAAGGGGTTATTAGTTTTTTTTTTTTTTTAATGGGTTTAACATAAAAGGAATGTGTACACTCGTATATGTCTTTTTAGATATTTAGAAAGAAGTTGGTGGGTCATGACAAGTGAAATCATATCTCATATACCTCAGCAATGTGAGCTCACTTAAGATCACTCATATCGCAAAGGGGAGTCGCCACCAACGGGGATGCCAGGGGTGCACGTGGACTAATAGATCACTTGTATCGCAAATCACCAACTCGACAGATCACTCATATCGCAGTTTACTCACTCAATTGGCAATTTAATTCATTTTAAATAATTTTAAAATTGTTTGATTTTGACTTATTCCAAATACACCTCAAGAGGAAAGCTTTGCTTGCCGCCCGCCCGCCCAATTGCCAATCACCATCGCCTACAGTCGGCGACGATGAGTATATGAAATTTTAGGAGAAACTTTCTCAATGTCTACATGAGTATATGAAATTTTGGGGAGAAATTTTCTTAATATATGTTGGATAAAGCCAAATTCAATGAAGGGGCTATTAATTTTTTTTAAAAATGGTTTAACATATATTTTTTTAGATATTTAGCAAGAAAATGATGGGTCATAACAAGTGAACTCATATCTCAATCACTATCGCAAAGGAGAGTCGCCACCAACCGGAATGCCAGGGGTGCACATGGACCAATAGATCACTCATATCGCAAATCACCAACTCAACAGATCACTCATATCGCAGTTTACTCACTCAATTGGCAATTTAATTCATTTTAAATAATTTTAAAATTGTTTGATTTTGACTTATTCCAAATACACCTCAAGAGGAAAGCTTTGCTTGCCGCCCGCCCGCCCAATTGCCAATCACCATCGCCTACAGTCGGCGGCGATGGGTATATGAAATTTTAGGAGAAACTTTCTCAATGTCTACATGAGTATATGAAATTTTGGGGAGAAATTTTCTTAATATATGTTGGATAAAGCCAAATTCAATGAAGGGGCTATTAATTTTTTTAAAATTGGTTTAACATATATTTTTTTAGATATTTAGCAGGAAAATGATGGGTCATAACAAGTGAACTCATATCTCAATCACTATCGCAAAGGAGAGTCGCCACCAACCGGAATGCCAGGGGTGCACATGGACCAATAGATCACTCATATCGCAAATCACCAACTCAACAGATCACTCATATCGCAGTTCACTCACTTAATTGGCAATTTAATTCATTTTAAATATATTTGAAAATTGACCGATTTTGACTTATTCCAAATACACCGCAAGAGTAAAGTTTTGCTTGCCACCATCCCGCCCAATCGCCAGTCACCATCGCCTACAGCCACCAACGACTTCCGCCACTATCAACGCCGTTGGTTACCACCACTATCGACTGTCACCATTATAACCACTAGCCAACACCGCACAGGTTGCCGACATTGTCGCAACCATCACCAACCACCACCATTAAATTTAACACTAAATTCATTTTACTTCAAACCAAGCACAAAAACAATAATTTTTTGCATTTAATTTACATTCACCCAAATAACTCTAACCTTTCCAAAACACTGTATTTACTTCATATTAGTACTTACTCTCCATTTCTTTTTTGACAAAACGAACAGCCTCTAAAGTATTAGACACTCACAAGAAATAAAAACATATGAGAATCAACAATATTACGTAAAATCATTGGAAAACAGATTGAGCAAAATTAGCCCCATTTCGACGCAAAATATATCAAAATATTATGATAGAATCTTTTTTTCTGATCCTTACCTAGATTGTCACCAACGAAGAATGACTGATTACTGGACCAAGTGATGTAGAATTCGTTGCTTACAGGGATGGACCAGATCGAGCCACCGACTAGATGATTATGGGATTGAGAGGAAACCATTTTCATGTATATGACGAGTACTTGGAGAGAGGAGATGATCAATCTTGAACGACTGGATCTCCATGAAGAAACTGTTGGCTGCATTTTGCAGGTTTGGAGGGGAAGGGGAAACTTTTGATAGTTATGAGAGATAGGCGGTTTCCTTAGAAGGATTCCAAAGCTTTTGGATTGGTTTAGGGTTTAGGATTTAGGGAATCATAAAGTCTTTGTTTGGTTTGAATGAATTAACGGTTGGACTAGAATTGTCAATAGAAAAAAAACATATTTCATAATTTTTAGTTAAATTCAACACCTGTTGTAAAATTGTTAAGTAGTTATTTGATTTTTTTTTTTTTTTTGAAAAATATTTAGTTTGTATTTTTTTATTTTTGAAAACAAATTAAACTTTTAAAAATACTTAAAATAAAATTTAGGTCTTTTTTTTTATTTTTACTTTTTTAAAATAGAAATCACCCCGCTCATTAGCCATCATCGCCACCCGTCATCACTCTCTTATGTCATGCTCGATATTAAAAAAACAAATAACACTAATTTGGGATATAAGACATTTTTTTTATTGAATCTTATTAAAATATACATAAAAAAAATCAATAAGTAGAAAAGTAAATAGGGTTCCAAGCATTCACATTCTAATCGATTCTTTGAAATCAAACATGCCCAATAATATGCTTTAAGTTTCTTTTAGGCTTCATTTGGGACAATTTTTTTTGTTGCTTTCTAAAATAATTTTTTAACACAGCTCACCTTGGCCTGTTGGTTGAGAGCTTAGGCTTCCAACTAAGAGGTATTGGGTTCGAGTCTTTGTGTATGCGTTGTGTGTGTGAGTTTGCCTTAAATGGCCTAAATTAGGGCTGCAAATGAACCGATCCGAGCCGAGTATGTGAGTGTTCATGTTTGTGTTCATTTAATATCAGCTTGTTCAAGTTTGGTTCATGTTTGTTCGAGCTTTATTGTTTGTGTTCATGTTTGGTTCATTTAAATTAATGAGTGTTCATGTTCAGTTCATGTTCGTTCGTTTAATGTTTATCGAGCTTGTTGGCGAACATATTTAACAATTTTTTTCTAACTATCAAACAAACGCGTTCATGAACATATTTATGAACAAACACATTTAT
>NW_021319405.1:133085-139512 GCF_001605985.2 Dendrobium catenatum
CACGAGTTCAAAATCGAACATGAATCGAGCTTCTTATCGAGTTTAATGTCAAGTTTGTTCACGAACTTCAAATGATGTTGTTCGTGAACATAAATGAGCCGAACACATTAGTGTTCAAGTTTGTTTATTTAAGAATCAAGTATTTAAAATATTGTTCAAGTTTGTTTGTTTAGTTAATTAAACGATCACAAACGAGCTTTAATCGAACCGAACAACGAGTAGCTCGTCGAACGTTTGGTTCGCTTGCAGCCCTAGCCTAAATGTCCAAAAAATAATAATTTTTTAATACAAAAATTTTATGAATTAAAAATTTTTGTACTAGAAAGTTATTTTAAAAAGCATAAAAAAGCTGTCCCAAACGAAGTTTTAATTTAATTGAGCTTTGTTTTATGTCTTGAATATAGAACAACAACAACAACAACAATATCAAGTTTTTTATCACACTACATGGGATCAGTTACATGAATATTTTCTCTATGTTATATTCTATTAAGAGCTATATTGTTATTAAAACTAACAAAAAAAATCTAATTATATTTTCTAAATTTTTTTTGTCTGCACATACCTTTATTAACATAGGCCATTTCTAAATACATTTATTCTCCTAATCGGATCATTAAAGGCTAATATTTTATGTGACCAAATCATCTAAAGCAACAGAAAATATAAAAATCATATTATTTATTGTTTATTTTTTTCAAACCCAACAAAGTTCATGCATTTATAGTAAAAATGATGATAATAATATATATAAAGAGCTGAAAGCCAACTAACTTCAATCCTTCATCACTAAGTTAACTTCATGCGATCCAGTATGCTCTTCCCCTCAAGCTTACTTGCAAAGAACTGCTTCATGTAATCTTGAAAATCCAAGCTCTTGTAGCTTGGCTTTCCTTCCTCAGCAAGCTCTGATATTGGTCCTACAATATCACCAAAATTCAAGGTATGGAATGCAGCAACTGATATTCTTTCCTTCTCATTGCTCACAACAGCTCGGTGCTCGATGCTCTTGTATTTCCCATTGCACAGTATCTATTGTTAAAACAGAAGCAAATATATATTTATATTAAACTTCAAGGGCAAGAATCAAGTACTATCAGGCTTCGTTTGGGACGATTTTCTTACTGTTTTTTAAAGCAGTTTTTTAGTAAACTTTTGTACTAAAAAGTTGGTTTAAGAAATAGTTAAAAAGCCGTCCCAAACAAAATCTTAGTTTAAGCAAAATCTTAGAGTTTTTCTCTGTTTTGTTTTTAAAACCGTTATCATGTTTTTTTTTTTTTTTGCTTTCTTACTATTTTTTTAAAACTTATGCTGCGAGAAACATCTTTTTATTATCAGGTAAACTGTGATAACAATAACTTTATAAATAGTTGTGATTGTCTCCAACAGATCTTTAATTTCTACTTATGATCTATTTGGGTCAACTTTTTCAGAATTTTACTTTTCATATTGATATCAAATTTCTTTTTAGTAATTATTTTTCTCAAACTAGCATTGTATCTATTTGGTAATTATTTTCTCTTCAAACTTTAGTGGCTATAAAAAATACTTCTACCATAACTTCTATAAAGAATTGCAATCTTTTCAATAGAATTCTTAAGCAAGATTACCTCAATGATGTCACCAATATTAATAATAAAAGCTCCAGGAAGAGGTTCAATGGCAAGCCATCCTCCATTTCTTCTAATCTGTAATCCCTTCATTTCATTCACTTGAAGCAGTATTGTCAATCCTACAGCATCAGAGTGTGGAGAAAGCCCTAAGACTTTCTCTGGATTTAAACATGGAGGATAGTAATTCATCCTCATGGATTGCATCCCATCTTTAAAAATATCATAAAGATTTTCTTGTTCCAGTCCAAGATTCTTTGACATAACAGTAAGAAGGTAATTTGCAACTCTCTTCAGCTCTATTGAATAGTTGGAGAGTGTCTCACTGCAAACTATAAAACATCACTCTCATATAAAAAAAATGGAGATAAGTGGAATAATAGTTTAATTATTACCTGAATGAAGGCGGATTAGAAGGCCATAGTTGCATTAACCTTAAGTGTGGAGGTAGAACGGTGAGATAAAGCATATCTCCCCAGTCTAGTTTTTGTTCTTCTGATTGAACAAAGGCATTTCCATAGCCTTCAACTTCTCCTGGTAATTGTGCTACTTTCTCCTTCTCTTCCAATGGAAGCTGAAAGAATTCTTCCAAGTAGTTCTTTAATTTGTTTATGATTTCCTCAGGTACACCATGATTTATAAGCTGTGTATTAATGAGAAAATCAAAATGGTAAAGAAGATGAGAGGACAATGATATTTTTTCATGCTAAGTGTTAAGTTGTGGAGCATTTTTTTTTCCTATGAAGACAACAAACTATAAAATCTTAAGCGTGAGTCGAATTTTATGGTAAGGTGGTCAGGAGGATGTGTACCTCTTGAAAAATATTCAGTATTTACTATTATTTTATTTTGAATATCTATTAGTTTTTTCATTATCATAATTTTTTTTCTTTGTAAGAAGATATGGACACCATCTTATAAGAGGCTAAGAACACTCCTCTTATAAAAAACCAAAATAAGTCCCCCCTCTTTCAACAGTAGGGCTACACACTCATTAATTTTTTCCTAAAAAATCACTCATTAATGTTGTATTTTGGTCCAAATTTAGGATTAGTGGTTCTACAAAGGCACCAAACTAGTGTTCAAACTCCTATATATAGGATATTTAGACTGATGTATTGGAACTACATTGTAATAGCTCCAAGCCTATTTAATAAGGAAATTTGGAATTCCCTGCAGCTGCTCTCTCTCTCTCTCTCTCTCTCCCCCTCTCTTTTGCAAGAAACTCAATCTTCCTCATGCAAGAAACATAACAAGTGGTATAGAGCCTAGTGGAGCTGATCAGGCGAATCAAGGAGGAAGAAGTTTATGGGCTTCGCAAGGAACGTGATCTCATTCACCTGAGGTGGATAAGAGATCCATCAAGACTTGCAACATTAAGATGGAACTGAGGGAGGAGAACATGTGGCCTGGTGTCTCGACCGGGGCAAGCACACGGGCATGCGATCAAGAGGGTTACGTGTTGGCGTGGGACGTAGGAGATGAAACAAATGCAAGACACATTGGCAGGTAGATCACAAGGAGCAGAGCCATGCAGTGAGCTACCTGCATAACTGTGAGGGTACGATGAGGGTACTTGAGCTGGACCACTGGCATGCAAATTGGTAGGCTATACGCAGATCATGAATTGAAAGAGAGCGTGGACATAGGTCGCATGGAGTTAGGGTGTGCACAACTGAAGGCTGAGGGAGAAAAATAGAAACATATATGCAGTCTAGAAGATTGGGCCTCGTGTATTAGGAGATGAACGACAACGCACAGGAGTTGAGTTGTGTAGGCGTTGGGTAGGAGTGGAAAACCACTTTGGCGAAGAGAAATATTTGTTTTTCATCTTCTTGAACAAAAAGACCACCTAGATGGGTCGGGTGTCCTGTGTGCTAAAGATGGGAGGAAACAAAAATTAATAATTTTTGGGGGATCAAACAGGTCACGCTGTTAGAGAGGAAGCCCGATTGTAAGCGGGTGTCGCAGCTCAAAGCCGAAGCTTCCTAGTGTCGTGATCAAGTGGCCCGGCAGGAGAGATATGTAGAGTCGAACATACATTGCGGATGTGGACTGGGCCTGGAGTGGATGTTCGCAAGATCGTGAGTTATTGTGGGAGTAGCCTAGGCCAGCGTGCGAGCAATTGAGGCCGGGCAGGTGGGCTTAAGTCTTTCACACAAGAAGAATTGTGGAGATGCTTGTGATCTGCGATCAAGCCAAGAAGGTTATGGATGGAGGCTTGTTTGTGGATTTGGGAGGCTGCCATGGGCTTGCGGTCGGGCCAAGAAGCACGGATGGGCGGTAAATCGTGCAAGCAAAGAGGTAAGATTGGGCAAGTGGAGTTGATCGTGCTGTCAAAACAGTTGATTCAAGAACCTAGGAGCATATCACACAAGAGTGTGTAAAAAGCGAGTACCGAACTTATGATTGGACGGGGGATCATGTAAAGTTGCAGGTTAGAGTGCGCACACATACCCAGGGAAGATAGGCGAGTCAGAGGATGCTTGGTGTTGGAGCGCAGATATGTTGCACGGGAGTGCGGATTAGGAAAGGAACAATGACAGTTGCATGCAATCATTGGTTAGAATGTGCAGGAGTGCAAGCATGAGCCATGGATTGGAACACACAGTGGAGGCTGCTCGAGAGCAAGGTTGGGCTCAGTTAGGCTGGATTGCTTGTGGAGTTAGTGTAGAGAGCCGGTCGAATTATAGAAAGCTTAAATTCTTATAAACGGATGATTATTTTTTTTATTGTAAAATTTAGACCAAGGTGGAGATTGTTGTATTTTGGTTCAATTTTAGGATTAGTGGTTCCGCAAAGACACCACACAAGTGTCTAAATTTTTATATATATGATGTTTAGGCAGATGTAATGGAGATCCCTTGTAATAGCTCCAAGCCCATTTAAATAAAGGAATTTTGAATTCACATGTTTGCTCTCTCTCTCTCTCTCTCTCTCTCTCTCTCTCTCTCTCTCTCTCTCTCTCTCTTGCAAGAAGCTCAATCTTCCTCATGCAAGAAACATAACACTTCTCCCATGAAAAGTCAAGACCAAATGTACAAGTGATCCCTATGTTGACCTTATTTTTTCCCAGATCCTTGGGTCAAAGGGTTGACCTGGTCGAATTGACCAGGTCAGGCACCAAGACCCTTCCAATCAATTTAGTGGGTTAAACTGAATATGTTGAGTCCAGACCCAGGCCCCTGGGTCAACCTAGTTGACCAAGTCAACTTGGGTTGACCCAAATTCCTTCTATTTGTCTCTAAATCAATTTCATGCATTCCTTGGACTAATTCCCTTTTCCCTTGGGTTCTATGGGCCAGGCCAAGTCCATTGGGCCCTGACCCATGCCCTGGGTCAATCTGGTTGACCAGGTCAGCCTAGGTTGACCCATTAAGCTCTAATGGGTCTATTCAAGTTCTAATCCCGTTCAAACCCATCCTATGTTCGAACATTTCATCTCTTGGAATTAATTGACCAAGTTGACCAAGTCAAATATTGACTTGGTCAACCTAAGCTTTAAATAGGTCAAATTGACCTATTTAGGTCAAATTGACCTATTTAGGTCAAATTAAGACCCATTAATGCATTAATCACCTTCTCTTTGATCATTCAATCAAACCATGACCAAACCACTATTATTTCCCTCCTAATTAGCCCTAGGGTTGATCCAAACCGTCCATCATGGATTCAAGCCTTTAAATAGAGAGGTTAGGGCATCTTTAGGGGGACCTTTGCTTTATTTTCTCTTCCCAAGCGCTCTAAGCCCGAGATCACTCGTGCTTGAGCTCCCATTATCTCTCCCCACCATCCAAATCCAAAGTCACCGTTTAAACCTCGCCGGCGGTGAGATCTCCAGCCAACCTAGGCTATTTCCCTTCCAAGACAATTTCTGTTCAATTGAAGGCGTTTCAAAGCTCGAGATCAACTAAGGAATTGTACGTGGACAGTCTACAAGTGCAACAAGCCCAAGATCTCTCGAATCCACCGTGTGGATTAGTTAAAATCGTAAACCCTGGACTATGACACATAGGGTTAAAAAGCGTTTTAATAAGCGTGTTTTAGACCGCAAAACCCACTCCCCATGAATGCTCTTCACTTCTATGTTTTGTGTTTAAAATTTTAAGTAATTTGGTTGACTAAATCGATCAAATGAAGAGAAAAATAATTTTAGGGTTTCGGGTTTCGCTCTCGTCCGTTAAAGGTTGATCTCAACCATTGATCTCGCGATCAACAGTTGAGATCAGGTCGTTCCGCGGTTTGGAACGACCGCGTGGTTTGATCCCGCGGCTCAGCTTCTCTTCCAACGCGATCACAGTCGTCCGCTCGAAATAGCAGAGAATTGGATAGAGGTGAGGCCGGCTTACGTGGATAAGTCACCAAAGTTCAGTTGAGATCAGGTCGTTCCGCGGTTTGGAACGACCGCGTGGTTTGATCCCGCGGCTCAGCTTCTCTTCCAACGCGATCACAGTCGTCCGCTCGAAATAGCAGAGAATTGGATAGAGGTGAGGCCGGCTTACGTGGATAAGTCACCAAAGTTTCTATCCGCGCCACCATTGCAATCATTTGACATGATTGTGCGGCTACGCAATTATTACAAATGATTGCCCGTGGTCTGCTGAACCAGTCTAAACCCGACACGTGTCTGACCGCCGTCGACGCCAATTTTGTTTTAATTAAATTTACTTGTTTTGTAAATCCTTTTTGAACCTAATTTCTATTTAAAATCATTTATTAATCTAAAATATATGTATTATATATCATTGTTTTGAAAATCGGATCGGACCGGCCAGTTCGACCGGTTCAACCGTGAACCGGTCTAACAGCCGGTTCGA
>NW_021319405.1:140484-174153 GCF_001605985.2 Dendrobium catenatum
TATAATTTATTTATATTATTTATTAAATAATTATCATTTAAAGTATTTTCTTTTATTGATTATTTATATTTGAATATTTAAATTACTATTTAATTAAATTAGATTTAAATAATTTTGTTTAATTAAAGTTATTTTAAATTATTATAATTTTAGAAACTTTAATAATTAATTTATTTTAACTTAATGATTATTTTTAAATAGTAATTATTTTAAATTATTTAAGAATCATTTTTAAATAGATTCAACTTCAATAATTCATCGTAAATTCATTTCAAATCGGATTTTAGCATATAATACCTCGTATTTTTCAGAAAAATATGAATTTGTATTTAAAAATATTTTCAGGTTTCAAAACTTATGTTTCTATCATATTTTCTATATTATTTAATTTGTTGATTATTTAATGTTTATTTAAATAATTAATATATTAATTATTTTGAAATTAAAAAATTATTTCAAATCTCTTTTGAAGCCTCGTTTGGGTGACCAATTGATCTCCCATGAGTATGAACATTGGATTACTTTGAATTACATTAATTTCTAAATTTAAATTATTTAATATATGTATTTTAAATTATTTTAAAATTAAATATTTTAAATTTCCTAATTTCGGGAGATCAATTTCATGAAATTTTAAACATTGATTATACTTATGAAAAGCATTCATGGGGGAGAAGATTAGTGGGTAGTTAAATTCCAATCATCCACTAATTGCATCGTAAAGCATGCTCAATTACTGTTTTATCATCTCTTGCATGTGTAGAACGTATGAGCAATTAGTTTAGGCCCTCCTAGATCATAGGGATTGGTGTGTTTATTTTATTTATGTACTCCCTGCATGTTACTTCAAGGGTTAGTCTAAAACTCAATTTATTCTCACTCAACGTAGTAATACCCTAAGGATAATAATTAAGGACTAGTTTAGTAAACTTAGAAAAATTTTACGAGCTAAGATAGATCCCCGATTGATATGGAACTTTTAACATTTAAACTTAGTGACATTCCAAACCTCGCAGAATTTTCTAGGAAATTTTAGGGCCCGATAAACCTCTTAATTAATAAATCATAATTTAACCCATTAATAAGACTCTAATAACTTCAAAAAATTGTAATAAATCCTTTTTAATTAAAAAAACTACTTATAATAGCTCAAACTCTTTATAATTGAACTCTTAACCATAGATAACTAGGGCCTCTTAATTGGACTTTAATTTGAGCCTTAATTTAATTTTAACTAAAAATTACTTTTTTCCCTTAATTAAATTGTTAAAAATTATTAAAAATTCCAAATTTTACCCAAACACTTGGGAACACTTATTTAGGAAATTTTGGACCTTTGGGGGTGATTCTAAGAGTTTTGAAGTTGAATTGGATCAAAACCCCTAAAACCCCCCTTATTAAACAATTTCGATAATTCCCTAATGGCCCTGAATCTTCTAAAATTCATAACTTGCCCTAAAAAATTCTAAATCCAGTAAACTTCAAGCCTAATTACTCTCCTTAAAGCCTAATTTTTAATTAAAATGTTAGGACCCCCAAATCTAGCTCGTTTCCAATAGTGACCTTTTGGACCCCCTCAGCCTAGCATATAGGAAGACCTGAGACTTTTCAAAATTGGCTAATGTATTTGAACTTTAAATATCACTACCCTAAGCATTAAAATTAATCCATAAATTAAAGTTAACTAAAATGAATCTCAATTTATTAATATTTGAACTTTAAGTAAAGTTTCCTTTTCAGACCTTCAATAAATTAGAATTTAAAAAAACTTGAAATAAGTGCCATGATATAAGACCTATTTGAAGCCACGCAAGCCTACTACACACATATATGTTTGCTAGGGTACCACTTCCAGCTCTATGATTAGGGCCAGTGTTTATTTTCCCTGCTTCCTGTGTTGTGATGCTCTGTGTGTGGCACGAGTAATTGATTGATTTTCTTTGCTCTGTTGTGCTATGATTAAGTTTGCTTTATTACATTTTCTATACATTTATTATGTTGTTGCTATTGTGTTAGAAAGCCCATGGGCTAGGCCGCTTTTATGCCAACTCAATCTTATGCAGGTGGTCAAGCTCATGTAGCACTAAAATAAATGGGGATTAATAATTAAGCTTTAAATGCTAACAAATTTTTATGTAGATGCTCTAGAGACTGCCTAACCCCCTTTAAAATTAAAAAAGCGTGGCCAAGCGTGTTTACTTTTCTGCACGTATATAAATTGCTTGGATGTGATGTATGAATTGCTTGGGTGTTTTATTAGGATAATCATGCATGAGTCTGGGTCTAAATCTTTCTTTTTATAATGTAATGTAATTTATTTTATTGAGTTGTGAAAGTCTTTAAAATTCCAACATTTTAAACACTTTGTATCCAAAGAGAATAAGAAAGGCCGTTTAAAGGGAATTTCTTAGTCATTTGGGTAACCTTCCAGAGGACGAACCAGATAGAGCCCGAAGGAGACGATCCGAAGGGAGATGATCCGGAGAAAGATGATCCACTCAAAGACAGACTTGAAGATGAAATGTATGGCTTTTAAGACTTGCGTCATTCATTAGGATTAGAATTTAGGATGTTGTCGGTGGAGCCTAGCCACTATTACTTTTTTGCAGACCCTAGGTTGTATTTATACGGCACTTGCCCTTAACTTTGGACTTTACTTTTCTGTGTTTGGTTGATTTATATTGATGTGTTTACATTGATTGTGCATAAGAAATTACATGTTTTCTAGGTTTCTTTTCTTGCATGTGCTTGGCCTATTTTTGCTAGGCTATCTAAGATAAAATTATTTTTTTACTCATAAACAAATTCTAAAATTTTAAGAATTAAATAACATAGAAACTTAACAACCTAAAGAATTATCAGAATCGTTCGGGGTCGCATGCATATTAATGCATCTCTCTTTCTCCTTATTATAAGACACTTCTTCACCTGCGAGTAGAATTTAGATAATCTGGCCTATGAGGATGAGATGCCGGACTTTGAGAAGCTTAGTTTTTTTTTAATATATATTTTTATCTAAGCCTATTTTTAAAATTCTAAGCATTCAAGATTTAGACATTTTGATTAGCATGCTTTGGATTAGAAACTAATTAAACTAAATTTTTAATTGCATTAGCTTTAGGAGCATTTATCCTATATAAGTCTAATTAGGAAACTCTCTAGACATTAGTCCTACTTCCAAAAACTAAACTACCTACTCATCTTTTATAAAGACCTAATAACATGGATTTTACGCATCTAGGTGGTTAGCTGACTTTCCTTTTCAGGCAGGATATAAGCCCAAGTGCATTAGTTAGGACACGGGTGTTAGTGTTGAGTAGAACACTAAACCTACCTTAAATCTAGGATTCGAGGCTACTATACTGGGTATCTCATAGTATGCCTAAAAAGTGGGTAAGTTTCTTTTCTTCATGGACTATAAATCCTACTTATCCACGTCACATAAATGACGCCATTTTGATCCTTTCTCTCTAGATGCTTTGAGTGCATGATTTTCTTTTCTCCACTTTCTCCTCAGTGCTTTAGTCCCTCTGGATGTTAGTTTGAGACGTGCATGTCGACTAAGCTCACTTGAGCCCTTCTTTCCCTTTGAGTAGGAGCTTCTTAGTCCCCCTTTGTATACCAATCCCTTGTCTAGGAAGAATAATGTACGTCGGATCTTTAATCGAGAGTTTTCTCGAGCCTAATTAACCACGGTGGCTTGCGCCCATGGGAACGGAACTCCACCATCAAATAAACCCCCACTCAAGCTGATGTATCGGGTGGGGGGAAACCCATTATTATGACCAGGTCATATATATTACTACCAATCGGGGTGCACTGGAGAGAGACTCTATCGTCAATGGTTAGTTATATGTACAATCTAATTTTCCCTTCCATTGACCCATTTGCGAGGAGCGCGGAGGCTTACAATCATCTCTATCCCTCGGGGTGGAGTGATCGTATACCCCTCTACACTCTACAGCTGGTGGTTTCCTTTTGAATGTCCACACCATACACATCTTTACTCCTTAAATTAGAAGGCCCATCTTGTAGCCAAAGGCTTTTATCAATACCTTGAGATTGACTATCTTGAAACATTCATCCATGTCATCATGAAAATAACTATTTAACACATTCTAAGTATTGCTTTCTCAAAATGTTTATCACTCAAACAACCAAATGTCAATAATGTCTTCCTTCATTTCTATCTCATTGGTGATGTTTTCATAATCCAACATTTGGAATTTCATGATTAAAGTAATCCTACTCATCCATGTTATCTACAATGAGCTCTTTATAGATTCAAAAGAGCTCCTCATGCATGTAATCAACATCTTAGTTGCATTCTTCTATCTTGTGGTGTTGTGAAAACACCTTGGAAGGAGGAGATCTTGAATTGAATCTTGTTGTCCTGACCAAGCTCCACCTCATGTTCGTCTTGTTTCTTTAGCAACAACACCTTGCTCTCATTGGCATCGGTCACCACCTGGCCTTATCCCCATTCCTAGACCAATAGCCTTTGTAACGCCCTAGAATCTAATTTACTCTACGCATCCTCCCATTACATATGCTATAATAGTGGCTAAGTGCATAACATTGTCTGTTGACACTTAAACTGCACTGTGTTACTCATTTAGTACATCCCGCTCTGGCAGATCCATTGCAGTTGTTCACTTGGCCACTATTATAGCACATGTAATGGGGGGATGCATAGAGTAAATTAAATAATGGGGCATTATGACCCTACTCTTTGGCTTGACCAAAAAATAGCAGCACCCTTTTGGCAAATTCTTACAGCTTGCATCGAGAGAAAGGCAAAGTAGAGGCAGAGCCGGAGAAAGGGAGATAGCTCACCATGTTGGGAAGAAAACAAAAATAGAATTGTATTCCTTCACCTCACCTACTAACACAAATAAAATGCCTTCTATTTATTGGTCCATTTCTTTAAACGAGACTAGACCAGCTTACTAAAAATGAAATCAAGAAAACAAAACTAATTATAATTGGACCAAATACTAATATTTGACATTCTTAATGTAAAGTTAGATGCATCATTATTTATCTATTACCGAAAACCCTGTACATTATATATTTTAGTGTATGTCAATGACATTATTCTCATAGAGAGTGATAACAGCTTTCTTCAATAAGTCATACATCAACTTGTTGAAAATTTTTCTATCAAAGATCTTAGAAACATCTCATATTTCCTTGGTGTTAAAATCGTTCCCTCTACTCAAGGTTTGTTTATGTGTTAATGCAAATACATAAAAAGTTCTCTTAAAATGAACTAGTATCCAATGCAAATAGGGTGACCACCCCAATGTCTACAAATCATACACCTATTATCCTTGATTGCATCATCATCACTAACGCCATTGAATATGACTCCATCGTTGGAAACCTCCAATACTTCTCTCTAATAAGATTGGATGTTGCGTTCATTGTCAACAAACTCTCCCAATTCATGCATCGGCCTAGAGCTACTCAGTAGATTGCTACCAAAATAATTATTCAAAATCTTATTGCAATCATACATCATGAGCAATTTCTTAGATGTCACTAAATGGATACTTTGATATGGATTAAGCAAGTAATATTGTCAAGTGAAACTCCACAAATACCTATGCTATTTTTTTCATAATCATATCTCCTTAAACTCTAGGAAATAGTGGGCGTATGTTCATTCTTCCACTGAAATTGAATATCTTGTTATTACCTCCACCACGGCTGAAATTTATTCATCATAATATATTTTTTATGAACTCAATGCCCGCAGTCTATTGTGATAATATGAGTGCTACCTACATTTGTGTCAATCTTATATTCCACTCATACGTGAAGCATATAACTCTTAACTTTCATTTCATTAGGAAAAAAATGCAAAATTAAGAAATTCATGACTCTCATGTTTCCTCTAATGACCAGCTTGCCTATGAATTGACTAAGCCACTGTCTCATACACCCCTCAATTGATTTCATATCAAGATTACTATTCTCTCACAAGACTATGCCTTAAGGGGACATATTGGGGAAAAAATAATTAGCTTATCTTTTGTATTTTCTTCATTTATTATCTCTACATCAAATTGCTATTTATTATTGTTGTTATTACACATTTTTTCTTATGTTATCATGTATCTATACATATTATACAAAATGTATAATACTTTTGTGAATTCTTGAGGAAGATAAGCTTCGTGAATGGCTGCATCACAAGAGAGAGGGAGAAGGGAGAGTACTCATAGATTTTGGAGAGAAAATAGAACAAATTTTTATTTTTTCCCCTCCCACAGAAACAAAAAGAAGCCCGCTATTTATAAATCCATTTCTATAAAAGAGACTAGACCAGCTCACTAAAACTGAAATCAAGAAAAAGAAACTAATTACAAATTTGATCAAATACTAACAAATACAAAATAAACTTTCACAAACTATCTTCTTCTATATTATCTCGAGTTGATTCACAAGCTTTAAATATTATTTATGATCATAAATAAATGAACAATAAGCTATTTAAATTTATTAATTTATCAATCAAATATTTATGAAAGTATTTAAATATATTCAATTGATTTATTAAGTAATCATAAGTAAACAAAAATAATGGCACTAATTGAATACTAACAAAACTAAATAAAAAATAAAAAATAAAAAGAATTGATCCTAACGCCCCCAAAAAAAATATTCAAGCCTCATACACAGCACTATTACATAGGCCAATAAGGCAATAATTCACTCACCTACTCCCTTGTCGATAAAGAGAGTTTGGTATGAGATCAATTAATGAGAGCTCCATCATGAAAATAATTTGTGGCTAAATGATTGATTTTTAATATCATGACTTTTTCTCGTATATTTTATAATTTTTATTATTTTTTGAAATAAAAAAAGCAGTATATTTATTTATTATTACTATTTTTTAAAAAAGGATTAGCCAAGCAAGCCAACCCTATACCATCCATAAATTATATCAGCCATATGTCTTTATAACCATACAACGCCCATCATTTAAAGATATGTGTGGCATACATAGCCAACCGACTCTTTTTATTAGAGTATATTTATACTTCATGCCCTAACATCATCATGTAATAAAGTTAATTTAGTATTGACTTTATCGATAAGATTTTGAAATATATTATCACTATCTTCACTTTAAATTCTCAAATTTGTATTTTAATAGTCAATATTTTGAAATAATAATAATGATACATCACCAAATTGTCTTAATCATGCATAAATCTCAAGCCATATTCAACTTCACAACTTCCAAGATTAAATTCAGGACCATCAAAACTCAAAGTTCAGGAAACTTCTGGTCAAATTGAATATCTCAAGGAGACGGACCCAGTGACACCAAAATCAGTTTAATATGAGCCAAAATGGGTCCAAATCAAGGGACCAAAGCATATTTGAAAGCTTCAAAGTATAAATTGAATTATTAAAATATCTTCAAATTTGGCATGCTTATAATCAAATCGAGTGGCTCGATAAGACAAATCCAACGAGTCTAAGATCGCTTAATTCTGACATAATTAAGGCACTTAATTCTACATTATCACCATATGATTGAAGGAATCGATATGGGCATTTCGATGGAGCACTCCGAATTTGCCATTGATTTTTTTCATATTTATGGAGCATGCTACTCTAAAAAATCTATAAATAAATCCCCCCTTCCCATATAAAAGGGAGCTTAAACCATTGGAAGCTAGGACCTTCGGTTAGAGATCAAGAAAGCTATATGGCTTGAAGAATCATGGAGCTACACCTTGACACCACCACCAACGTGTTGTAACTTGTTGAATCTAGAATAGGTTGTTAAACCTAAACTAATGTCCCAATGCTAACCAAGAGGGGGGTTGAATTGGTAATTTAAAGAATTGAAACTTCTTAGATTTAAAAAAGTAAGAAACTGATTAAAGATTTGTAGCAAGTTGAGTTTAAAATTTTAAAACAATTTCTCAACCACAGAAAAATAAACTTGCAGAAATTAAAAATGTAGCAGAAATAAAAAAAGACATAAAGGTTTATAGTGGTTCGGTCAAACACGACTTACATCCACTTCTTGAAGTCTCCCACTTCAGGTATTGAACTATTACCAAGAGTGTCTCTCCTTTTGCCCCTATAGCAAGGCGGAGAAGCCTTCACAAAACTCTATTCCACTAATACCCGGTGCGGTAGAGAACCGTCGTCCTTTTACACCCTCTAAGTGTCGGCAAAGAACCGTCGGTTGTTCACACTCTCCAAGTGTAGGCAGATAACCTTCGTCCTTTCACACCCTCCAAGTGTAGGTAGAGAACCTTCGTCCTTTTACACCCTCCGGGTGTAGGCAGAGAACCTTCATCCTTTCACAACCTCCAAGTGTAGGCAGAGAACCTTCGTCCTTTTACACCCTCTAAGTGTAGGCAGAGAACATTTTTCCTTTCACACCCTCCAACTGTAAGCAGAGAACCTTCGGTTGTTCACATTTTTCAAGTGTCGACAGAGAACCGGATCTAGCTTCTTGAAATATCTTCACATGAGCAATCTAGAAAGACAAGAGAAAGAGTGAAGAAAATAAAAATTACGCACAAATATCCTTACCCTTGAGTAACCTTGTGAACCCTTCAGGCTCCACTAGGAAGAAATCTCTCTAGAACTCTCACCTTTAATTGCCATTTACCAATCACGAAGACCCAATGACAAAAAGATTAATTGACAGTTTTTAGTGAACTTTTTATAGAAAAGACACGAAAAACCGTCCAGAAAATTAAAATTTTCAAAATTGACTATCCACACGATTGTACCGTATGATCGTATTTTCATACGTACAAATAATACAAATACTGTTGTGTACGAACTCATTGTGAATCGGTATGAAATCATTTCGTACCTGATCATCATCCGGTACAAACAGAAAAAATTTTCAAAGTTATTATGTACGAACCGTCAGGACGAAATGAATGAAGATAGTCTAGAGCCCATCGTCCCGATACGATCAAAAAATATCATCCGTACGAACTTTGTCGAGGTCGAACTAGAGCCCATCGTCTCGATACGAACAAAAATATTATCAGTACGATCTTCGTATGAGGACAAACAAGGACATCGTCCCAATACAAATAAAAAATATCATCCATATGATCTTCGTTCGATGATGATCCAGAGAGCATCGTCCTAGTATGAACAAAAAATATCATCCGTATGAACTTCGTTCAAGGACGAACCAGAGGACATTGTCCTAGTACAAACAAAAAATATCATCCGTACGATCTTCGTTTGAGGACGATCTAGAGGGCATCGTCCTGGTGTGAATGAAAAATATCGTCCGTATGATCTTTTACTTAAAAAAAAATTTTTGCTCATTTCTGTTCGCTCCATTGCTCATTGGGAAAATATCTGACCAGATTACCCCGTACGAAATAGTTTTGTATTGTACGATCAATTCAAAAATATGAATTTTATACACTCTCCCCCAGTGTGTGTGTACTCAGTCACTCAATTACAATCACACTCTCTCAGACTTAATAAAATGAAAATGTAGACTTCAATTTACAATAAACTCTAAACTGATCTTGATGTGAAGTCTTCAACAATCTAGAGTTTGATTTCTATGAAATGTTAGTACACGCAAGAGTAAAATAATTCGTCCAAAAATATGTTAGGAAAAATAATAATCATAATAATAATATTTGAAATCATCAAAAGTATACAAGTTGCAAGAATATCAAAGAAGCAAAACTAAATAGTAACTATATCAACACAATGATTCCTAGCCATCCAGCCACCGTTGTTAAACCCACTAGCCATCATTGTCAAACCTTCATCCATCCAACACCGTCATGTCTCCCTCCCACTAGGGGTGTCAATACTTGACCCGACCTAAAAAATTTTGGGTCTGGGTCAACCTATTTGTCAGACAGGCCTGGTTTGAGTTAAAGATTCTAACTCATTTCTAAAATAGAGTTATGTTCAGGTTGACATGGAAAACTGAAGGTGACCCAAATACAACATGGGTGCATGATGGTTGGATTATTCTCTTCCTGATTTTGCACCCGCACCCAGTCCGCACAGTAACTATGCTCGTGTTGCTTCCAGCCACGTGCTTACACTCGCACCCGCACCTGGCCCATACATCAATCGTGCTCTAGTTGTTTCTAACACCTGCACTCACTCTCGCACCACATACTCGCACTGTGCTAATGTCACACCCAACAATGCTCCGCTCGCACTAGCATTGCACAGCTAGTGCCTAACCCTTGCCTATGCGAGTCGCACACTTCATACCTAAGCTCGCCCACTCGCCCTTGCTAGCTTGATGTCCTGCTTAGAACCCAGGTTAGTGGGTAAGGTCAAGTCAACTTGGCGGATCAAGTCTGGGTTAGAATTTCTGACCTATTTTCTAATCCAATCAGGTTCAAGTTGGATAAGTTGAATGTGAACCTGACCCAAAAACCCATATTGATACCCCTACCTCCGACCACCCTCGTCCAACTATGATCCCTCCGATCACCGTCACCCATCGACTATAGTCCCCCCAAACTCATTTGTACGCCAACCACAGTCTCTCCGACCATCGTCGCCCATTGACTATGATCCCTCTGACCACCATCATAACTGACTACGGTCCCTCTAATAACCATCGCCCACCGAATACTATCCCTAGTACCTCCATCGCCTATTAACTATGGACCCACCAACCTTGGTCGCCTACTGACAAAGGAACCTTCGACCTCCATCCCCAGTCGACTACGATCCCTTTGACCTCTGTCACCCGCCGACTACAATTCCTCGGACCTCCATCGCCCGCCGACCATGATCACTCTGACCACCATTTCCCATCGACTGTGGCTCCTCTGACCTTGGTTACTAACTAACTACAATCCCTCTGAACTTCATTATTGTCGACTATATCCCCTCCAACCTCTATCTCCTGCCAACCATAGCCCCTCTGAGCCCCGTCGCCCACCTACTACAAACCCTCTAACCACCATTGCCTACTGACAACGATCCCTCCGACCACTATCGCTCGCTGACTAGCAGCCCTCTGACCACCGTCTTAGTCGATTACGGTCCCTCCAACCATCGTAACCCACCAACTACGGTCACCTCCATCACCCATTGACTATGGTCCCTCCGACCTCCATCACGCGCTTACTATGATCCCTCCAACCTCTGTCTCCTACAGACCACAGTCGCCCGCCGACTACGGTCCCTCCAACCACCGTCACCCTACAGTCCTTTTGACCTTTATCAACCACTGACTATGGTCCATCTGACCATTACGGCCCGCCGACTACGGTCTCTTTGACCTCCGTCACCCACGGTCGATAGTCCCTCAAACTTTCATCACTTATTTTCACATTCCCTTTGACCTCTATCACCTGCTGCTAATTGTCTCTCCAACCATCATCGCCCGTCGACTAAGCTCTCTCCAACCTCTGTCGCCTGCCAACTTCACGCCCTCCAACCACTATCGCCCAACTACGATCCATCCGACCGCTGTCGCCCAACTACAGTCCTTCCGAGCAAATGAACATGCCAACACTCCCTTGTGAACAATTCTCATATCACCATAACTCCTACCATATAATGTGCTCTATATGATGTATATTTTTTATATTAAGCCAATATCTTCCCTCCAAGGAAGGGCATCAATTATAGTCGATTACAAATACTGATAGAATCATTTTAACTGGGCTAGGCCCCGTGATTTTTCCCCTTTTCAGGGTTTTCCAAGTAAAAATCTTGGTATCTCTTATAACTCTTGCACCACTCTTCTTTTATATGTATGTGTGATGGATCTTCGTTCAAAGCTAAGACCTTAAGCTCTTTATATCTCTACAACCGCAAATGTTCTAACTCGCAACAAATAATAATAAATATTATTATTATTACTTTTATTATTATTATTATTATTATTATTATTATTATTAGATGTCAAATTTTATTAATCTATCTGGAATGAAAAAATTATGTCATGATATCATAATTAATATAAATTATATGAGAATAGGCTAGAAAACTTTTAAATTTTCTTTAAAATTAGTGCAATGTAAACTCTTTCTATACATCATAAATCTAACTATTTCTAAGTCTATTGGAGGACAATCTGTATCAGGTTTTGGTGACACAGGCAAATTACACTTTTGTCCTCTTTCTATAAATAAAAATAATGTCAACATGTAAATAAATATGCAATGAAAAAACAAAATGAGAAAATTGTTTACAAATAAATTCACATAATTACATGCCATGTGGAGATCTTTGAATATAAGAAAATTAAAATAAATTTAATCTAATATATTTCTTTGTAAACAGTTTTATCAGCTCGGAGGAGTAGGCTGAGCCAAAAAAAAAATGTAAAGGTGCGCAAATTAATGATTTAAAAATGATTATTAATATTTTTATCTAAATATAAGATTTATATTGATGAATTTAAAATAAGTTTTAGCTAGAATATTTAATATAGAAAATGTTATATCATTTGTTATATGAAGATTTATAATTAAGAGTTTCAAGTTTCAAATTTGAAATCGTTAAGTCTTTATCAAAATTAATCGAAATATCATTTTCAAATAAAGAAGATTTAGAATTATTTCGAATGATAAACAATATTATAAGATTAATAATATTTGTTTAAAACAATTATTTTTTTTAATTAATTTAAATATAATAATTTTTATTAATTATATAAATATTTCATAATTCTATTTTAAGAAGATATGTTATTTGGAATTAAAAATCATTTTTTATCATATGAAATAATATATGATTGAGATGATAAATCATATAAATCTTAACAGAAAATCTAATTATAATAATATTATATATCAAATTTCAAATAAAATATTAATATAAAAATATTAAAATAAATTTGTTGTATTTGCAAAGCTTTAAGCAATTAATCTTCATTAATAAAAAATAATAATAGTTCACAAATTTTTCTTTGTTAAAATAATATAAAGGGGGAATCGAACAAGATCAAAATTCATACTTCAATAATTAATAATTTTTTGTATTAATAATATTTCAGCTACTCAGTATTAAAACTCCAAAGATTTGATCTGACGATCTAATTAACTAAACAAGCTTATTTTTAAAAAAATAAAATCTTTTGAAGACTCATGGATAAAAGAAAAAAAAAAAAACCTGAAAAAAACCCCATTCAGCACAGGCTAAATGGAGTTTGGCAGCTTCCTCCTCAGAGAAGTCAGGGTCAACGAGCTTGCTGAAGTCAATGAACGGAATGGCCTCGCTGTCGCCGGCGAGGAGCAGTTGCTCTTCCTCCATCTCCGGCCTTATGTATCTCGCCGGAATCTCTTCTCTCTGTCGAGCGGCCAAAGCCTGGACGCTCTCAACTCGCATGGATCCGCCAAATCTCCCAATCCCATATTCTCCGTCCATTTCTTCTCTCTGCATTTTCTCAGTTTTCTCTGATTTATAAGCCTGTTTCTAACCCATCGGTGCAAGTACTTCTATAATTATTTAAAAATTAATATTATTATAGATAACTTAATTAGTACGAAAGACAAAACAAAAGAAGAGAAGGGAGAAGACCAGCCAAGCTTAGGGTTGTTTGGTAGCACCTAGGATTTCATTTAAGTAGTGTTGCGTCATGGAGTGTTCGTAGCAGTAGAGAAATATATAGTTTAATGTCTTAGCGTTGTACGAAGAACCAGTACACAAGCAGATAGAGAGAGGGTGTAACATTCATAAAATATACCAGAGTTTGTACGTGGAAACCATTAAAAAGGGGGAAAAATCATGGGGCCTGGTCTAGTTTGAATGAATCGACTAGTATTTGCAGTCGATTACAAATGAGGCCCTTCCTTGGGAGAATGTCTTGGCTTGATGGTACAAATGTACATCATATAGAGTAAATTACATGGTGGGAATTACAATATAGACATGTTTGTTTGGTTGACACGACCATAGTTGCTAGGATAGAGGTCAGAAAGACCCTTGTCTGGTGATGGAGGTCGGAAGGACCATAGTATAGGTGATTGATGTCAGAAGGACCGTTGTCAACAGGAAAGAGGTCCGAAAGATCATAGTTGGTAGGAGACTGGGGTCAGAAAGACCGTTGGTTGGTGATGGAGATCGGAAGGATCATAGTAGGCGACGGAGGTCAGAAGGACTATAATCGGCAGAAGACAGGGGTCAGAAAGACCGTTATGGTGATGGAGGTCGGAAGGACCATAGTAGGTGACGGAAGCCGGAAGAATTGTATTCGGTAGAAGATAGGGGTCAGAAAGACCATTGTCTTAGGGCCATACTTTGATAGAACTACGGGCCTCAAGTGGTGGTTCGACAGAAGTCCGGGCCTCAAATGATGATCCGGTAAAAGTCCAGGTGTCAAGTGGTGGTCCGGTGGAAGTCCAGGCCTCAGGTGGTGGTCCGGCGGGAGTCCGGGCCTTAGGTGGGGGTCCGGCGTAGCAACGATGTCAAGCGGCTGTCCAACGAAGGTGAGGGCTTCAAGTGGTGGTCCGGCGGAGCAACGACGTCAAGCGGTGGTCTGACGAAGGTGAGGCCTTCAATTGGTGGTCCGGCGGAGCAACGACGATAGGTGGTGGTCTGACGGAGCTTAGGCCCTTAAGTGGTGGTCCGGCGGAACTCCAGCGTTAGATGGTGGTTCGGTGGAGGAGAGGGGCTTCAAGTGGTGGTCCGGCGGAGCAATGGCATTAGGCGGTGGTCCGATAGAGCTCAGGCCCTTAAGTGGTGGTCCGGCAAAACTCTGGCGTCACGTGGTGATTCGGTGGATGAAAGGGCCTGAAGTGGTGGTCTGGCGGAGCAACGAAGTTAAGCGGTGGTCCGGCGGAGCTCAGGCCCTTAAGTGGTGGTCCGGTAGAAATCCGGCGTCAGGTGGTGGTTCGGTGAAAGAGAGGGCTTAAAGTGGTGGTCCAGCGGAGCAATGACGTTAGGTGGTGGTCCGGTGGAGCTCAGGCCCTTAAGTGGTGGTCTAACAGAACTCTGGCATTAGGCGGTGGTTCGACTGAGGAGAGCGCTTCAAGAGGTGGTTCGGCGGAGCAATGACATTAGGCGGTGGTCCGGCGGAGCTTAGGCCCTTAAGTGGTGGCCATGCGAAACTCCGACGTCAGGTGGTGGTCAACGGAGGAGGGCCTCAAGTGGTGGTCCGGTGGAGCAACGACGTTAGGCTGTGGTCCGACGGAGCTCAGGCTCTTAAGTGGTGGTCCGGCTGAACTCCGACATCAGGCGGTGGTTCGGCGGAGGAGAGGGCCTCAAGTGGTGGTCTGACGGAGCAACAATGTTAGGCGGTGGTCAGGTGAAACTCCGTCGTTATGCGGTGGCCTGGTGGAGCACAGGGCCTCAAGTGGTGCTCCGGCGGAGCAACGACGTCAGGCGGTGGTCCGGTGGAAGTCCGGGCCTCAAGTGTTGGTTCGACGAATGTGAGGGCCTCAAGTGGTGGTCCGGCAAGACTTCAGCATTGGTCGAGGAGGAGCTTCTTCCTTCTCTTCCTTCTCTTCTCGCTTTGATCATGTATCCCCTCTCAAGAGGAATGAGGGGGTCTATTTATAGATTTCTGGAGTGACGTGACATGTAAATAAGTGAGAGATCAAGGGTAAAGGGGGAGTGGTTGGATGGATTGCCGATGTTGAATCCCTTAATCATGGACCATTTGATGGACATTTGAATGTCTTAGTGATGTCGGAATTTGGTGATCATGGGCTCGTTGGATCTCTCTCGTCGACCCGCTCGATTCGATTATAACTACGTATTGTTCGGAAACCGTTTAGTAATCCAAATTGTGTTTTGAACCTTCCAATAGTGCTTTGGGTCCTTTATTTGGACTTATTTGGGCTCGAATTGAGTCAAATTTGATGTCGTTGGGTTTGTATTTCCGAGACATTTAGTTTGACTGTAAGTTTACTGAAATCGGAGTTCGGATGGTCCCAATTTTAATTTTGGAAGTTTCCAATTTGATTTTGCATCGAGATTCGTGCCTGATCAAGATAATTTTTTGAGGACGTATCAAGTAGGATTTCATAAATCATCTAAATCCAAATTTACGAAATCATGCGGGTTAAATCTTGAAAAATGTTTAGTAACATTCATGATATATCTTGTTAAATCTTATGCGACTGTTTGGCTATGAGCATTAAATCCTGAAATGAGCGAATTCTTCTTACCTCTCGCACCAATAGAGTGTAAAATCTGCTGAATCAAAGGATTTTGGAAATCCGGGATTTGCCACAAAAATGGGTAATTTTTCGTCTACCATAGCTTTCATTTACCGTGAAAATTGGTTTTGCATTTTAGGCCATTTGGCTAGATTTTGCTCTAATTTGCCTCAAATCTGGCCTAAATCCTGCTACTAAATAGCCCCTTAGAGAGGTAAAAGCTTTCGAAGCCTTCATAATTACAAAGACAAAGTTAGTTAATAATCAACGTCCAGATGTGATAAAGTAATGAGCAACAGATCAAAGCTAGAAGGAATCAAACGTACAAAGAGTAAGACTGCTCCAATACATCTGCTGGTTCTGCTCCATTACCCCTGCAGTTCTGCTTTATACATATTAATTATTGTTATCATTCCCCCTCAAGTTGGTGCTTCCAGCAATGTAACCAGCTTGTCTACAAGAGTCTGAATATGAGATATGGATAGTGGTTTTGCAAATATATATACAAGTTGATCCTCATTTCAAACATGTTATAATGTGATTTGCTTTGATACAATCATGAATAAAATGACAATCTACTTCAATGTGTTTGTACAAGTATGAAACATATGGTTATTTGCAAGAGCAATAGCAGAGGTGTCACCAATGAACAAAGTAGTAGAAGTAGCGGAAGAGCAGTTAAAATCAGTGAGTAAGCAACGTATCCAGATGATTTCAAAAGCTGCTAAAGTGATAGCCTTATATTTGACTTCTGTCACGACCCGACCCAAGACGGATCCCACCCGCACCGGGCCGCGACCAGCCAAACAAAACGACAGACCAGGATCTGGCTTTGGAATTTGCTTCGGAACTGATTCTTCCAAATATTTCAACTCAAAAACAGACACACACAGAGCTACTATGAAGCATCAAATGCAGCGGAACAAATCATCTATATTTTTCTTTTCCTCAAAACAATCATCTACAAATACACAGAAGCTGCTAAAGTGATAGCCTTGTATTGACTTCAGTAGAAGACCGAGAGATAAATGCTTACTTTCTAACACTCTATGAAATAAGATAAGTGCCTATAAATATGCAATAACTGAAAGTTGATTTGCAATTAAATGAATCACTAGCCCAATCAGAATCTATATAAGCTTGTAGGTTGATATAATCCTTATACAATGGAATACCAAGCTTAAGGGTTCCTTAAAGGTAACAATGTAATCATTTTAACTCTTCACAATGAAATACGAGAGGTCAATGCATATGTTAACATAGCTTATTAACAGCAAATGAAATATCATGACGAGTCAAGGTGACATACTACAGGGACCCAAGCAACTGATGATATACAATGCAGGGTTACTAAATTCAGTAGAATTAACAGGTGCAGTAAGCTTCTTAAATATTGGACTAGGTCTGGGAACATATTTTGAATTCTACAGACCAACCCATGGGCGGGCAAGTGCAGGAGCCATCTTTACTTCAGCTGAGTAGGAATAATGTTATTGCTGATGCCTAACCTAGAGCTTACATTAGCCTCTGGGTTATCTTTCATGGAAGCTACGGACAAATTCTTAACTAAACAAAGAAAAATGCCAATACAAATTAAATGGGAGAAATAAGTAGCACAGGCAACCTGTCTATGATACCAAGATAACTTGGTATAAAAGATAAAACAATAGAAGAGAGAAGACCATCGAAGCTTAGAGAGGTGAAAGTTTTTTATGCTTTTCCAACCTATGTTTCTCAATACAATGCTCTCATTATATAAAGAGAAGCCTTCATAATTACAAAGATGGAGTTGGTTAATAACCAAGAGTCCATATGTGATTAAGTAATAAGAATTCGACCAAAGCCAAAAGGAATCAAATGTACAAAGAGTATGATTGCTCCAATACATCT
The DNA here is from genome assembly GCF_001605985.2 of Dendrobium catenatum. NCBI lineage: Eukaryota > Viridiplantae > Streptophyta > Magnoliopsida > Asparagales > Orchidaceae > Dendrobium > Dendrobium catenatum. Next base: position 158,484 of record NW_021319405.1, read on the forward strand.
GTTGGTTCTTTTCCATACACCTATAGTTCTTCTTTATACATATTAATTATTATTATCAACTATAATTATATGTGGCTGTTGTGTATCGGACAAGATGATATGGAAATAAAAAAGATTGAATTTATATTTCCCATTATAACAATAATAGGATTATGACATCTCATCAAAATATTGTTCAGAATAAATAAATAAACTCATATTTATTATGAGCAATAAAAGTATATTAGCTATGGTGTATTCTATTCTAACCTTATTCACATCCTTCTTTCATACCCCGAAAAAAGGGGAAATAAATATTATAGCTCCTTAGTTTCTCGCTAGGGTTTCCACTTGGGCGATTTCGGCGCTCATCGGTCGATTGGGCATGTGCTCCTCGGTGCTCCAGGGAAGTTTTTTCTTCCCTTATTTTCTTTTTCTGTGGTGATTTTGTGTTTCGTTTTGTTTTCGTTTCGGCTCCTCCGACCTTTCTCGTTGCAATGGTGGGGAAACGGTTGTGCGATCCTAGTTTTTTGGAACGATCGTTGAAATCTCGGTCTTTTCTCGATGCTCTTGATGGTAGCTCCTCCGATGGTTGATTTCCTGACCTCAAACCTTCTTCATTTTGTGGTTTACAATCATTGTGGATTTTGGAGGAGGAAATCAATGCCCTTATGATTCCTTTTAATTTTCCTTAATTGGGTTTTTCCCTTATAAGAGGCCTTCTCTAGAATATATTGGTAAGTTTTTTTCTCTCTTAACCTTACGGGTGAGGTTTATGTTACTTTGTTTGATCAAACTTATGTCTTGATCAAGTTGAGTAATGACCTTGATTATTATAGAATTTTCTGTCATCGTTCATACTTAGTTCATAATTGCTATATGAAGTTGACCAAATGGTCTCCTCTGGTTGATGTTGGTGTTGAGTCGCATGTTTTCCCTGTCTTGGTCTATTATCCCAATCTCCGACCTCATTTGTTTTCTCCCTGTATCCTCTTTGGTTTTGGTTAGATTTTTGGTCGGCCTCTAAAGGTTGATATAGCTACTTCCGTGGGTTCTAGAGCGTTTGTAGCTCGTGTGCTTGTTAAGCTTGACATCACGAAATTATATCCCGATAAAGTCTGGTTGGGTCCTGAGAATCTGGCCTATATTCAACATGTGTCGATGGAAGCTTTCCCAGCCTTTTGTGCTTCGTGTAAAATTTTAGGACATTTGAGTGGTGATTGCTGGCCTCTTCAGGTTGCCCCGCCAAATGTTGTTCTTGTAGTATCTAAACCGTTGACTGTGAATGTTAGCTATGAGGGTGATACAGAGATAAATTATGTTTCTTGTGATGCCATTGATGGAGCTCTAATTTTGTGTTCTGCTGTGGGTAATGATGGGAATGTTGCAGGCAATGACAATATTGTTAATAATTTTGTTGACGAAGTAATTAATATTGTTTTTTATTTGTCTAATGATTTGAAATTGAATTTTGCTATTGGTGAGGCTAATCGGCCTGATGCTGAGTTAGGTTGTGTGGTGGCACTTAAATTGGATGATGTAACTATGGCTAATGCTGATGCACTGGATGGTCTAGATAACGCGTCGCTTGTTCTGGATGGGGTTATGGTTCTTGTTGGCTGCTCTTACTTGAATGTTTCCATTTCGGTTGGGGAAGATGCGGAGTCCACTGCTCTTGTTTGTGAGTCGTTGAACTCTATTAACTGTTGCATGAACCTGATAGTTAGTCCTACTAGTGAGAAGGATGAGGAGGTGTTGGGTGATGATTCTAAATCCTTAAATTCTGAGGAGGCTGGGGTTTCAACGGGGATTCTTGTGTCGTCTGAGCTCCACAGTTCTCCCCTTGCTATCTTGGAGCCTTTAGTTGATGTTCCCATTTAATTATGTCATTTCCAATGCTGGTATGTTACCACACCTAGCGAAGAATAATGTTTGGAGCCAATGCGATTGGTTAGATGAGGACATTTTTTTAGCTGATGGGGAAGATATTCATTTTGATTTAGTTCATCCTCAAGTTGCAGATGGTGGTTTCTCCAAAAATAATGTTAAGCGTAGTAAAAGCAAACCAAAAAAGAAATGGTTTTTCTCTTTGGAGTTTTTCTGTTGTGGTTTGCTGGTTTATCTTGATTTTGGTTCTTTGGCGGCATCGTTTTTAGATTAGGAGAATGATGAAGTAGATTTCCTGCAAGCTCCTTGGACGATCATGGCTTGGTTGGCAACCTAAGTTGTTATGTGGTCTTTTGGTTGTTTTCTTTTTCCCTCCTTGGATGGTCCCAAGCTTGGCAACCAGGGGCGGTCTGAGTCGTATTGGCTGGGGGATTTCTAATTTTATTTCGTTTAGATTGCTTGGCCCGATCGATTATTGTAATTTTTCCTGTAATTTTCATCTATGTGGCCATTATTTGATAAACATTCAAATAAATACTAAAGTTTATATCTACTATCTCTAACGCTCCAAGATGTATCACAACCATGACATTTGAGCAATCAAGGTAAATAATGATAGCAAATATATTTATTGGTTCCAATTTAGTTTTCAATAAAGCAATGGCATTTTTATGTGTTTGGTTGATTTACAGGTTGCATATTGTATGAATATTTTAAATTCATAACTAAAATCAAATAAAAAGTAAAGTTCAGTTCAATCCTTCATCACTAAGTTAACTTCATGCGATCCAATATTCTCTTACCCTCAAGCTTAATTGCAAAGAGCTGCATCATATAATCTTAAAAATCCAAGTTCTTATAATATGGCTTTCCTTCCTCAGCAAGTCACACCCAAGGTCTCGAAGGCGGTAACACCACGACAACAGAAAATATACATAAATAACTATAAAATATCTCTCTCTACCAACGTGAATTTTTTAGTCCGCAATAAGCATGATTGCCAACGACCATTCATGAGTTCAGTTTATAGAGTTACAAGTTTGAGCTCGAACTCGAGTTCAACCTGGCTCAAGTCGTAACCTTATTGAGCTGCTCGATTAACTTAAAATATTTTTTTTAATTTTAATTTTAATTAGCATTATATATTATATTTTAACCTTCTTAAATTTATTCTATATTAAAATAAAATTATAAAATTAAAAGTTTTAATTTAATATTATGAAATCAAGCTCAACAATCAAGTCAAGTTTTTTACAAACAAGCTAAAACAATCAAAGAGAACTCGAGCCTATAAATTTTTAACGAGCCGAGCTCAAGATAAGTAAAAAAGCTCAAGCTCAATAAAACATAAATAAATTTAATTTAATTAGCTAGCTAGTCACTTCAGACTCCCAACTCGGAGAGATTATTATGTGCAGATACCGAACGGAAGGAACTGTCCGATTTTCTCTCCGTCTACATTAAAAGCGGAGCTATCACAATCAATTATTATAAATAGAGAAAAAAACTGAAAAATTCTCCCGGCCAACATCCACACATAATAATTCATACTCCACTCGACTTTTTTATATCCTAACTGTAACAGTCAGTCTGCTCATCACGCCTAATTGTAACTGTCAGTCTGTACACAACTCCCCTTGGCCTATTGGTTGAGAGCTTAGGCTTCCAACTAAGAGGTTCAAGGTTCGAGTCCATGTGTATGCGTTATGTGTGTGAGTTTACCTTAAATGGCCTAAATGTCCCAAAAAAAAACTGTCAGTCTGCAATTTTTTAGTCTTTTTAAGTGCAAAAATCAATTCGAAACATCAGAAATCAATCTTAAGTGGCGCTTAAAAGTTGGACAAAGAAACCCTTAAAAGTTAAAACCAAAAAAAAAAATATCTGAATGGTCGCGGGTGGGCCCGACGGCGTGCACTATCTCTTGCATATCTATTGCGTGTGCAAGTTGTCCATTCACTCCGCTCAAATTTTATTAAAATATAATAAATAATTTAATTATATTAAAGGATAATATAATAAAATATAATAGATAATTAAATTATTAAAAAATTTAAAAGTAAGCCCGATTGCCCGTTTTACATGGACTTAGGCTGACGCACACAAATAATTTAAAGTAATTATTAATAAATATAAAATATTAAAATTAAATTTTATTTAAGTTTTTAAATACACGGCGGCAGTGCAGGTTCGCGCGAGGCAGCGGGCATCTCGGGCGGGGGCAGCGAGCAGAGGGCGGGGGCAGCTGGCGCGGGCGGGAATCAATTTTTTAATTTAAAGGGTTTTCGGGTTGACCCTCCGTCAACCCGAACCCGACCCGTTTTTTTCAAACGGTTCGAATCTGTGAACCGAACCCGACCATTTTTTCAAACTGGTTGGGTCCAACCCGGATTTCTGGGTCGGGTCCAGGTTCGATTTTCATGTCATATCAAATATGACAACCTACATACACATGAAATAAATGTATCAAGGCAATAATTAACCACTCTCCAATATCTAATCCAAACACCAAATTTTAAAAGGTCCTCATATAATATGGGTTAAGCAAAACCTTCGAAATAGAACGTTCATTCAGAAATTACCCTGAAAACTACCCGTGATAATGACTATCTATTTTAACGGTAATAACCTAAACTCTTACAAGTCAGTGTAGCAAATCATCAATACAAAAACAAGAATATGAATAGAAAAATGATGGGAGGCACAAAGAGAAACGATAGTTTTCTAACTATTAAAATATTCAGATACACCTGATCCAATAGAGAAGATAGACCAAAACAATCAACTTAGAACACTCAAAGCGGGCAGCATGGTTCATAATAACCTCACCATAAGAGGAGGGACACAAACAATTAGCATGCGAAGGGAAAAAAAATCATATTACTTGATGAAGATGATAAGTGGACAAACGCTGCTCGCACGCTGATTTTATTAGCTTCGTTGATTCGAGCTTCACAGGGCGGTTGTAGGCTGTTGGAAGAGAAGGAAGTGGGAGGGAGAGTTGCTCGCGATTTCGGAACTACGGTGAAACATGATTGCCGTCGATTAGGCAAAAGGGCAGGATGTAGGTATATGGAAAAATTTATCAAATTATCCCTATTATAAAGAGTATTTTATACTTTTTTTTAGGATGAAATTGCCTACTAACATAATGCGGGTCTGCCCTAGTATTATAAGATGTCCATATTATTATTTATGCTTTTCTCTTTAGGATAAAGAAAGGTCAAATAAAATATTTTAATGACCCAAAAAAGGGCCTTTTAATTAAATACTAACAAAATACATACATAAATTCAAAAGTTAAATTTCATTTAAGTTTATAAAATTAAAATTTATGAAAAAACCTTAAACAAAGTTTATTCTACTATTTATATATATATAAGTCTTTTTTATCCCTTTCATGATCTATGATAAGAAAGGCCAAAAAGAAATATCACGTGCATAAGTCACCATTATTAACAGTACAACGCTTTGACCGGCTCGTTTTTTTTTTTTTTTTATCATTTTTTAAATAATCTTATTATTTTATTTATTTTTTTTGAAAATTTGTAGGTGTATTAACATTATTTCAAATTGAGGCTCATCATGATTATTTGGAGAAACATTTCAGTTTGCTTTGTTTTTCGATTATAGCAATCAATGTATTTATTCGGCAAGCTATTCTTCTGGTTCTTCTTATATTGTTTTTAGAAACTTATGAACGGAAAACTATATTTCATCAACATAGTAATTAAGTACTTTCCACAAAACTTCACAACAACTTTATAAAAATATACAACTAAACCATTCAAACGGACTCTCTGATCTATATTGAGCCAAACAAACATAAAATTAACTCAAAATTCAAATGGCAAGCCCTCATAAGCTGATTAGTCTCATTGAAATAAATGGAGTCCTATGACGTCTAGAACACACGTAGTAAAGAGATAAACAGTGAGCGTCGATTGCTTGAACAAGATATAGCAACCTACTAATATAAGAGGAGAAGAGAGGTGCAAGCCAAGAGAGGATCTGAGATTATTCGATGTACTTTAAAAATGTTGAAAAATCATGTGGACCAACCCAATTGAAATGAAATCGCAATGTTTTGTTGACTACAAATGATGTGTTGCCTTGGGAAGGCATTGGATCTAATGAGCTAATAGTGCATCGTAATATGACTTTACATTGATTGGGGCTGGAAGAATTTAGTGAAATGAGAGTTATTCTCAATAGAGTGTTTGTATGTTTTATTTGGTCGGTAGGATGTTAGTCGGGTGACGAGGTCAGAGGGGCCGTAGTCGGCAACTGAGATAAGAGGGCACATTGTCGGTTACAAAGGTCAGTAAAGGGATGTAGTCGATGGAGATGGAGGTCAGAGTGTCTGTAGTAAGAGGCGACATAGATGGAGGGGTCAATATTGGCGAGCTGGAGGTTAGCAGGACTAGTAGTGGAGGGTGATAGAGGTTGGGAGGTCTATAGCCGGTAGGCGATTGAGGAAAGGAGGGACCGTATCAACAGGAGACAGATGTCAAAGGGACCGTAGTCTGGTGGCAACAGAGTTGAGGGACCGTAGTCGATGGACAATGTGGTCGAAATGGTCGCAGTCGGTCCGCGATGGTGGTCAAAATGGATCGTAGTCAACTGGGGACAAAGATCAAAGGACAAGATCGGTGGTGATGGAGGTCGGAGGGAGCACAATCGACAACGACAGAGGTCAGAGGGCGCTTGTTGTGAAGAGATGATCAAAGGATGTAGGACGAGAATAGAACGATGTGATCAGAATAGCTATGGTCATGGGCGACAGAGTCGAAGGGACCATAATTCATCCGTCATAAATAGAAATCTGATATCTAATGGAGCTTCATCCATTCACAATGGACTCCTATTGAAATGAATCTTATACTTTGACGTTCTATTCAGAATGGAGCATCTCGTGCATGAAGTTGCATCCACTTTCATTCGCGAATGAAGATTGGCATAAGTTAGGGGTGTAAATGAGTCGAGTTGAGCTCGAGTCAAAGGGTGTTCGAGCTTGACTGTGTAAGTCAAATCAGAGCTCAAACTCGAGTCGTGCTCGACTCGCGAAATCTGAATGAGCTCATCAAGCTGCTCATCGAGACACTCGATTTCGGTTTCACACCCGCCAGCTATTTTCCTGCCTGATTTCTCGGCTAGCGGCAAAGTGCAAAGCGATTCATTTGTTCCTACGACGAATAAAAATGAGTCCCGAGTGTTTTGTAGCTGAAGCTTTAATGTCTTTTTTTTTTTTAAAAAAAAACCAACTAATTATGTAGATGTAGCTTTATATATATATAGTAAAGAGAAAGAGCATGTAGGCGTGGAGCACAATACGCATTGAATCGGAGTTGATGTTTTGGGACGCGCACGATTATATTTATCTGGTCTGTATGGGAAACATGCGCCTGACATTCCAAAAAAAATCATAGTTAAGTAATTAAACTACCAATTCTCCACTACATGGTCATCACAAACGATGATGGGCTATGGAATGGCCAGGGAGAAGAGATAAGAAACCTAGAGAAGAGAGTGATTTGGCAGGATTTGGGATTCCATTTCCGAAACATTTTTTACTATATCGGCTAGAAGGACTGTGCCATCTGGCCTCCCGACCGGACTGCCAATAGATTCGACTCGTTATTTAGCTCCTACTCACCGATCTTCGACGGAGCTGAAATCGGCAAGGCATTGATATATCGGAACAAATGCTGAACCGTTTAATTTGCGAATACTGTAGCATCATTTCTCATTTTATGGCAATTTTTTTTTAATATATTATATATATTTTCTTTTTGGATATGTTGTCAAAATTGACACCACACAAAATCCAACTCGGATCAGACCCGGAAAAATTTGAATTTGGGTCAACCCATTTTTGAAACAGGCCAGGTTCATTTTGGATTTTTGACCCATTTGACTCGTTTGTATTTTGTAATCTCGCATTACTTTCCCTGCATCTATCGCATTTGCCCGTCAGTCCATCATTGTTGATCTTGTTTTTCTCCAGATCCTAAGGTAAAAGGGTTGACCTGGTCAAATTGACCAGGCTAATCCCCAAAACCCCTCTCATTTAATTCAATGGGTCAAACCAGGTTTGCTGAGCCTAGACCCAAGCCCTGGGTCAACCTGGTTAACCAGGTCAACCTAGGTTGACCCAAATTGACCCAAACTCTTCCCTATTCAATTTCAAATTCAATTCATGACTTCTTAAGCTCAAATCTCACCTCCCCTAGACCCAATGGGTCAGACCCAACCCATTGGGCCTAGTCCGTGGCCTTGGGTTAATCTGGTTGACCCACTTAGCCTATTTGAGCCCAAATTGATTTTAATTCAATCCCCTTTTTGGGAAGAAAAATATCGGATCCTTAATTGAGAGTATTCTCGGACTCCGACCTAATCCCATGAGAAACAAAATTCCATAATAAATAAACCCCACTCGAGCTGATGTATCGGGTGGGGGAAAACCCCTGACACTGATCAAGTCGTATTATCACCCATCGTGGTGTGCTGTCAAGAGCTGCTATCCTCAATGGTTGATCGTATGTATGATCTAATCTGCCCTCCCATCGGCCCTCTTGTGAATAGTGCGGATGCCTCCGATTGTCTCTATCCCTTGGGGTGGTGCGGTTGTATACCCTCTACACTCGGTAGCTGAGCGGTGTCCTTTCGGAGGTCCACAAACATTTTTGTAACTGTCTGTCGTGTCACTCAATCACTACATCAAGCTCGAACCAGTCCGCCACTCCGCTAGTCTAGGCCAGTCGCGTCCGCTCCTCTGCGAGATCATGACAACTCACGAGACCGTTGCTCCATCCATTTGTTTCGCGGCAAGACTGTCGGTCCGAAACTTTTGTCTTCCGATCACGATACCATCGCTGCCGCTGGATAGGCCTCATAGCTCATCTGGCCACTCTAATGCGACCCACCCACAATAGGAAATTCTTGAATTATCGGCGGTTATGTGACCGTCGGTACTAACGGCGGTTTTTTAAATGACCGCCGTCGGAATTAATTAGCGGTGATTAAATAACCGCTGGTTATTCTACCGGAATTAGTTATTACCAGTGGTTTAAACCGCAGGTGTTAAGTAATTTCGTTTCGACGGTCCGAACCACCAGAACCTCGCCGGAAAAAACCCTAAAATAAGTCATCCCCAACCTTCCATTTCATTTGCTCCATCGTCCTCTCTCTCCCTTCCGACAATCGCCTCGTCTCCTCCGCCCTCTCGTGCGATCGAGACGCTCCTCCGGCTGCAGACAAGCTCCCTCTGGCCGCCGACAAGCTCCCTCCGGCCGAAGATCTCGACCCCGCTCCGGCATCAAAGCAAGGCCGAAGATCTCGCCAACTACTCTGTGAATCCATCGTACGAGTCACGTAGGTTTGCATTTTTTTTTTTTTCAACCATAGGAATTGTTATATAGTGTGCTCGTATAGTACACTTATATGGCGCAAAAGCAATTGTTCTATATGATCAAGAAACATGTAGGAGACTTTTCTTTTTGGTGACTTAGCTCATCTCACACACTTGAATGAGAAAGTCGTGCCAATTGTTACTTGAAATAGTTTACAGGATATACGACACATTTATGAAAATATGAATCCCCTTAATTTAGGTAACTAATATGTATGTTATTGGGGGGACTTGCGCACTCATGACTTGATATATGATTAATGCTTTTAATTTATTATGAAGTGTTTAATTGAGATGATAATTATATATATATTGAAGATATCCCACGTGGTGATTATTAATGTAATTGAATTTTCATAGGAAGATAAATAATTTTTACTTTTACCACCTTAAGATAATTTTCATAGGCTAAAAAAGCTCATGTGACTATAATTTTTGGAGTTTGTGAATAGAAATTTATTATAATAAAACTCATTCTAATATCAATATATTTTATAGATTTATTCTCGCAGGATGATTTTGTACGAGCTCGAGAAAGTCGTCAGTCCACTGATGAGGGATCATCTTCATGATCGACCTAGATTTCTAAGTATCATACTGGTCAGATGTTGTTGAAGGAAGGCAGAGGGGGAGGGTATATGGCTTGGGTTCACAAGGCTATGCTAATGAGGGCAGTTCATCCACCTCAGCATTTTATGATCCTAGTGGAGCTGAAGAAAGTGTAAGCCAGAGGGTAACATCACTGACGAGAAAGATAGAAGAGATGAGAAAGGTTCAAAATGAGATACAGGCAGAGATGCGATCCTACAGAAATGAAAATCAAAAGTAGAAAGAGCAAGAACAAGTGCAGCCACATGCATCACCAGACAGCGAGGATATGGAGGAGGATTAGTACTCTTTTTTGTTTGATGAACTTATGATGAACTTTTTATAAACTTATTTCGTTTGATGAACTTATGTGTAAACTTATGATCAACTTATTTGGTTTTACTTATTGTTTGGTTATGAACTTATTATGAGTTGATTTGTTTTAATGAATATATTTGTGATAATTATTGACTTATTGTGATTGATTATAGTGGCGTGTTGCTCATATTTGTGAAAATTATTGTATTTTCTGTGCAAGTTTAGAGTTTATAGTTAAAATCAGTAAAATAGAGGGGAGGTTGTCAATTTTTTTTTTCAAATGCTACATATTTCCGACGGCCAACAAGCGATTTGGCCGCCGGAAACTTCGATACTGGACGGCTAACCATAGCCGCCGAAAGTTTACTAAAACCACCGGCTAATACCGGCGGTTTGCAGACAGTGTCCCGCGATATGACGTCGGTCTCATCGCCGAGAATTCCTTCGTTTATGATCGCCGATAAATCACAAGCAGTTTACCGGCAGTCTACGCTGTTAGAACGATGATAACCATACCGGCAGTTGAACAGCCGGTACGCCGTCGATAAAAAAATCGGCTGTCACCGGCGCTCTGACTGCCGAAAACTAACCGATGGTATGAAACGCTGGTGAAAAAATCGCTGGAAAAGGTTTCCTACGTGGTTTTTACCGGCGGCTTTCGAACCGTCGAAAGCCGTCGGTGTTTTACAAAACCGCCGAAAATCTAATGCTAACCGCTGGAACAAACAGCCGGTAATGAGTGATTTTCTTATAGTGAGCATGAAGCAGGTCGACGTCGACCCCGCTCCCAAAGGTCGCACTCATTGTCGTCGCGCTGCCTAGCCTGTCGTCGCCCATTTTTTGAATCAAAAGGGACAATGGTTTGGGTCGGGTCAACCCGGCAACCCGTACTATTGACAGGTCTAACCTCCACTTCTAACACTAAAAAATAAATTTCGTGTATATTATTTTTTTTCTCATATCAATTTTTATATTTATTTTCTAACATAAAAATGGATTTATGAATAGCGCAACTTCAATATTGATGTCGTACTGGTCATAGCCAAGATAAAATATAAAAATGCATTTTCATTTACCGCTCGGGTACGTATACGCTCGCATGAGCTGCAAACAGACGAATGACGTTCAGTTGGAGATGAACCCGAAGAGGTAACACCCATTTCCATTGAACCAAAAATATCATAAAATACTTTGATTACCATGGAATTCATGCAACCATAAATATAACAAGATTAACTTTCAAACCACAAAAAGTCCATCATTCACAATCTTCTCATGAGTTTTATATATGTTTTCATCCCTAATATGCACTTATTAACTTCAACACAATGTCTTAACCTTCACTAAGTAGTTTGTTCATACATGTCAAAGTAATAATGTTTTTGTTTGTTTACTTCCACATAACACAACAATGAAAACATGTCATTAAAAAAAACTAATCTGACATCTTTAGATCATAATTCTCATCATAAATGAAGGGGATTGGCCTATCCTGAAGGCTGACATTGAACTTGAACAGATACCTTTAGACCGAGAAAACAGTAATTGCCAAAACTGCAGATAAAGTAATGCATTCCTTCTTCAATAATAGAAACAGTTGCTGGCCCTATCTCAATGGTTCTGAAAGCATTCTCAGCATTGCAGTTCTCAAACTCTCTCCTTGAAACCTGCTTCACATCATACAAACCTGTGTCGAACCTGAAAACTATTCTCACAACATAATTATATTCAGAAGAATGTATATTCATCTCAATTGAATATATGACTACAATTTTTTTATTTGTTTTTCTGTCATATTTGATGTTATGTGGCATAAGTCATCACTCAATATAAATAAACTATTAGATAATGTAGTGAAATTTAGAAGACAAATACAATTAAATTAGAAGATAATAGAATTAAACTATTAGAAAATTTAAAGTATGATCACAACAACAAAAAAGTATGAGATGAAAATTTTAGAAGAAACTTTCTCAATGTCTACATGAGTATATGAAATTTTTGGGAGAAATTTTATTAATATATGTTGGATAAAGGCAAATTCAATGAAGGGGCTATTAGTTTTTTGAAAATGGGTTTAACATAAAAGGAATCTGCACACTCCTATATGCACTTTGAGATATTTAACAGGAAGTTATCGCGCGGGTCATGACAATTGAACTCATATCTCATATACCTCAGAAATGAGAGCTCACTTGATATCACTCATATTGCAACGGGGAGTCTCCGCCAACAGGAATGCGAGGGGCACACATGGACCAATAGATCACTCATATCGCAAATCACCAACTCAACAAATCACTCATATCGCAAATTAATTCACTTACTCAATTGGCAATTTAATTCATTTTAAATATATTTGAAAATTGTCTGATTTTGACTTATTCCGAATACACGGTAGGAGGAAAGCTTTGCTTGCCGCCCGCCCACCCAATCGCCAGTCACCATCGCCTACAGCCGCTGGCAAACACCGCCACCATTAACGTACGTACGCCGTTGGTTACCACTATTATCAATCATCACCACTATAACCACTAGCCAACACCGCACATGTTGCCGACAGTATCCTAGCCATCACCAGCCACCACCATTAAGCTTAAAATTAAATTCATTTTACTTCAAATCAAGCATAAAAAAAAAAAAAAATTTTCATTAACTCTACATTCACCCAAATAACTCTAACATTTCAAATACACTGCATTTACTCATACTGTACTCCATCTTACTCATACTGTACTCCATCTTACTCTCTTAAGTATTAGACACTCACAAGTATAAACACGAAAGAAAAACATATGAGAATCAACAATATTACGTAAAATCATTGGAAAGCAGCCCCATTTCGACACTAAACATAACAAAATATTCTATCAGAATATTTTTCTGATCATTACCTAGATTGTCACCAACGAAGAATGACTGATTACTGGACCAAGTGATGTAGAAATCGTTGCTTGCAGGGATGGACCAGATCGAGCCACCGACTAGATGATTATGGGATTGAGAGGAAACCATTTTCATGAATATGACGAGTACTTGGAGCGACGAGATGATCAACCTTGAACGACTGGATCTCCATGAAGAATCTGTTGGCTGCATTTTGCAGGTTTGGAGGGGAAGGGGAAACTTTTGACAGTTATTATTGGAGATAGGCGGTTTCCTTAGAAGGATTCCAAAGCCTCCTTCGGTCACTTGGTTGAGCGGTTCTCTTTAAGCTTTTGGATTGGCTTAGGCAGGGAATCATAAAGGCTTTGTTTGGTTTGAAGGAATTAACGGTTGGACAAGATTTGTCAATAGGAAAAAAAAAATCACATTTTTTTAGTCAAATTCGACACCTATTGTAAAATTTTTAAGTAGTTATTTGGGATTATTTTTAATTTTTTGAAAAAATATTTAGTTTGTATTTTTAATTATTTTTTTACTTTTTTTTTAAATAAAAATCACCCCCTCATTGGCCATTATTGCCACTTGTCATCACTCTCTTATGCCTTATTCGATATCGAGCCCCACATATTTTCTAAATCTTTTTTAATTTTTTTGTCTACACATAACTTTCTTAACATAGGTCATTTCTAATATCTCTATATTCTCTTAAACAGGTTCTTGAAAGGCCGATATTTTATGTGACCAAATCATCCAAGGCCACAGAAAAATATAAAAAACATATTATTGATAGTAAATACTTTTTTTTTCAAACCCAACAAAATTCATGCATTTATAGTAAAAATGATGATAATAATATATATAGGTAGGCAGAAAGTCAACAAACCCCATCTGATATCAAATAAATACTAAAGTTCAGAAACTTCAATCCTTCGATCATTACTAAGGTTTTGTTTGGGCGGCTTTTTTTTTTTGCTTCTTAAAATAACTTTTTAATTAAAAAAATTAATTTTTATACTAAAAAAATATTTTGAGAAGCAATAAAAAATCCGTCCCAAACAAAGCTTAAGTTAACTTCATGCGATCCAGTAAGCTCTTCCCCTCAAGCTTACTTGCGAAGAGCTGCTTCATGTAATCTTGAAAATCCAAGCTCTTGTAGCGTGGCTTTCCTTCATCAGCAAGCTCTGATATTGGTCCTACAATATCACCAAAATTCAAGGTATGGAATGCAGCAACTGATATTCTTTCCTTCTCATTGCTCACAACAGCTCGGTGCTCGATGCTCTTGTATTTCCCATTGCACAGTATCTATTGTTAAAACAGAAACAAATATATATTTCAATTAAACTTCAAGGGCAAGAATAAAGTATTATTAGGCTTCGTTTGGGACGACTTTCTTATTGTTTCTTAAACAGCTTTTTAGTAAACTTTTGTACTAAAAAACTGGTTTAAGAAGTAGTAAAAAAACCGTCCCAAACAAAATCTTAGAGTTTTTCACTGTTTTGTTTTTCAGATCGTTATCATGTTTTTTTTTTTCTTTCTTACTATTTTTTAAAAATTTATACTGTGAGAAACATCTTTTTACTATCAGTAAACTGTGATAACAATAACTTTAAAAAAAAATTATTTTCCGTATAGCGGCTCTGCAATTATTTTTACAAATTATTTTCCGTATAGCGGCTCTGCAATTTCTACTTATGATCTATTTGGGTCAACTTTTTCACAATTTTACTTTTCATACTGATATCAAATTTCTATTTTGTAATTATTTTTTCCAAAATAGCATTGTATCTATTTGTTAATTATTTTCTCTTCTAACTTTAGTAGCTATAAAAAATACTTCTACCATAACTTCTATCAAGAGTTGCAATCACCTCAAAAGAACTCTTAAGCAAGATTACCTCAATGATGTCACCAATATTAACAATAAAAGCTCCAGGAAGAGGTTCAATGGCAAGCCATCCTCCATTTCTTCTAATCTGTAATCCCTTCATTTCATTCACTTGAAGCAGTATTGTCAATCCTGCAACATCAGAGTGTGGAGAAAGCCCTAAGACTTTCTCTGGATTTAAACATGGAGGATAGTAATTCATCCTCAAGGATTGAATCCCATCTTTAAAAATATCAGTAAGATTTTCATGTTCCAGTCCAAGGTTCTTTGACATAACAGTAAGAAGGTAATTTGCAACTCTCTTCACCTCTATTGAATAGTTGGAGAGTGTCTCACTGCAAACTATAAAAAATTACTCTCATATAAAAAAAATGGAGATAGGTGGAATAATAGTATAATTATTACCTGAATGAAGGTGGATTAGAAGGCCATAGTTGCATTAACCTTAGGTGTGGAGGCAGAACAGTGAGAAAAAGCATATCGCCCCAATCTAGTTTTTGCTCTTCTGATTGAACAAAGGCATTTCCATAGCCTTCAACTTCTCCTGGTAATTGTGCTACTTTCTCCTTCTCTTCCAATGGAAGCTGAAAGAATTCTTCCAAGTTTTTCTTTAATTTGTTTATGATTTCCTCAGGTACACCATGATTTATAAGCTGCATTAATGAGCAAATCAAAATGGTAAAGAAGATGAGAGGACAATGACATTTTTTCATGCT